>NW_027422648.1:125000-145000 GCF_048934315.1 Petromyzon marinus
CAGACTCAGTAGCCCTCAGTAGCCCTCAGACTCAGTAGCCCTCAGTAGCCCACAGACTCAGTAGCCCTCAGACTCAGTAGCCCTCAGTAGCCCTCAGTAGCCCTCAGACTCAGTAGCCCTCAGACTCAGTAGCCCTCAGACTCAGTAGCCCTTAGACTCAGTAGCCCTCAGTAGCCCTCAGACTCAGTAGCCCACAGACTCAGTAGCCCTCAGGCTCAGTAGCCCTCAGACTCAGTAGCCCTCAGTAGCCCTCAGGCTCAGTAGCCCTCAGACTCAGTAGCCCTCAGTAGCCCTCAGACTCAGTAGCCCTCAGGCTCAGTAGCCCTCAGTAGCCCTCAGACTCAGTAGCCCTCAGTAGCCCTCAGACTCAGTAGCCCTCAGACTCAGTAGCCCTCAGACTCAGTAGCCAAAAGACTCAGTAGCCCTCAGACTCAGTAGCCAAAAGACTCAGTAGCCCTCAGACTCAGTAGCCCTCAGTAGCCCTCAGACTCAGTAGCCCTCAGACTCAGTAGCCCTCAGACTCAGTAGCCCTCAGTAGCCCTCAGACTCAGTAGCCCTCAGACTCAGTAGCCAAAAGACTCAGTAGCCCTCAGACTCAGTAGCCCTCAGACTCAGTAGCCCTCAGTAGCCTTCAGACTCAGTAGCCCTCAGGCTCAGTAACCCTCAGACTCAGTAGCCCTCAGACTCAGTAGCCCTCAGACTCAGTAGCCCTCAGACTCAGTAGCCCTCAGACTCAGTAGCCCTCAGTAGCCCTCAGACTCAGTAGCCCACAGCCTCAGTAGCCCTCAGTAGCCCACAGCCTCAGTAGCCCTCAGACTCAGTAGCCCTCAGACTCAGTAGCCCTCAGGCTCAGTAGCCCTCAGGCTCAGTAGCCCACAGACTCACCAACCACCTCACTAACCCCTCAGCCCCTCAGGCTCAGCGGCCCGATCCCTGGCTATCCCATTGCCCACATCCCCCCTTGCCGCCGCCGCCGCTGCCGCTCGCCCCTCTCCAGAAGGTTCCGGAAGGCGCCCTTCGAGTGGGCTTCCTGCGGCAGTTGCAGGCCGGGGGCTCCAGTGGTGGCTGTCCCGCTCGCCGAGGAGGGGCCTGCTGTAGGGCTTCACGGCCACACCGGCTAGCCCGGTCCAACGAGCGTCGGGCAGTTGGCAGGCGGATCCTGGGACGTCGAGGAGATCCTCTCGATGACCCTGCCGCTGCTGCTGATGATGCTGATGTTGTTGATGTTGTTGCTGCACTACACTACACACTACACTATACACTACACTATACACTACACTACTATACACTATACACTACACTACACACTAGGTCCTCTCGATGACCCTGCCGCTGCTGCTGATGATGCTGATGTTGTTGATGTTGTTGCTGCACTACACTACACACTACACTATACACTACACTATACACTACACTACTATACACTATACACTACACTACACACTAGGTCCTCTCGATGACCCTGCCGCTGCTGCTGATGATGCTGATGTTGTTGATGTTGTTGCTGCACTACACTACACACTACACTATACACTACACTATACACTACACTACTATACACTATACACTACACTACACACTAGGTCCTCTCGATGATCCTGCCGCTGCTGCTGATGATGATGATGTTGTAGTTGTTGTTGCTGCACTACACTACACACTACACTATACACTACACTATACACTACACTATACACTACACTATACACTACACTACTATACACTATACACTACACTATACACTAGGTCCTCTCGATGATCCTGCCGCTGCTGCTGATGATGATGATGATGTTGTTGATGTTGCTGCACTACACTATACACTACACTACTATACACTATACACTACACTATACACTAGGTTCTCTCGATGATCCTGCCGCTGGTGCTGATGATGATGATGTTGTTGATGATGTTGTTGTTGATGTTGTTGTTGCTGCACTACACTATACACTACACTATACACTACACTACTATACACTATACACTACACTACACACTAGGTCCTCTCGATTATCCTGCCGCTGGTGCTGATGATGATGTTGTTGATGATGTTGTTGTTGTTGTTGCAGCTGCTGCACTATACACTACACTACTATACACTACACTATACACTACACTACTATACACTATACACTACACACTAGGTCCTCTCGATTATCCTGCCGCTGGTGCTGATGATGATGATGATGTTGTTGTTGCTGCACTACACTACACACTACACTACTATACACTACACTATACACTACACTACTATACACTATACACTACACTACACACTAGGTCCTCTCGATGACCCTGCCGCTGCTGCTGCTGCTGATGATGTTGTTGTTGTTGTTGATATTGTTGTTGCTACACTACACTACACACTACACTACTATACACTACACTACACACTAGGTTCTCTCGATTATCCTGCCGCTGGTGCTGCTGATGATGCTGATGATGTTGTTGTTGTTGCTGCACTACACTATACACTACTATACACTATACACTACACTACACACTAGGTCCTCTCGATGACCCTGCCGCTGGTGCTGATGATGATGTTGTAGTTGTTGTTGTTGTTGTACTACACTATACACTACACTATACACTACACTATACACTATATACTACACTATACTACTATACACTACACTACTATACACTACACTACTATACACTACACTACTATACACTACACTATACACTACACTACTATACACTACACTATACACTACACTACTATACACTACACTATACACTACACTACTATACACTATACACTACACTACTATACACTACACTACACACTAGGTTCTCTCGATGACCCTGCCGCTGGTGCTGCTGATGATGATGTTGTTGTTGCTGCACTACACTATACACTACACTACTATACACTATACACTACACTACTACACTATACACTACTACACTACACTACTACACTATACACTACTACACTATACACTACTACACTACACTACTACACTATACACTACTACACTACACTACTACACTATACACTACTACACTATACACTACACTACTACACTACACTATATACTACACACTACACTACTACACTACACTATACACTACTACACTATACACTACTACACTACACTATACACTACTACACTACACTATACACTACTACACTACACTATACACTACTACACTACACTATACACTACTACACTATACACTACTACACTACACTATACACTACTACACTACACTATACACTACTACACTACACTATACACTACTACACTACACTATACACTACTACACTACACTATACTCTACTCTGTGTGTGTCTGTCAGGTCCCAGGCTGCCCCAAGTCTTTCTCGCGCCTGGAGAATCTGAAGATCCACCTGAGGAGCCACACTGGGGAGAGACCGTACAGCTGCATCCACACGGGCTGTAGCAAAGCCTTTAGCAACTCTAGTGATCGTGCTAAGCACCAGAGGACTCACCACGACACGGTGAGACACAGAGAGAGACACACAGAGAGAGAGACACGGGGAGAGACACACAGAGAGAGAGAGAGACACAGAGACTCACAGAGACACACAGAGACTCACAGAGACACAGAGAGAGATAGAGACACACAGAGACACACAGAGACACACAGAGAGACACAGAGAGAGACACAGAGAGACACACAGAGACACAGAGACATAGACACAGGGAGAGACCGTACAGCTGCATCCACACGGGCTGTAGCAAAGCCTTCAGCAACTCTAGTGATCGCGCTAAGCACCAGAGGACTCACCACGACACGGTGAGACACAGAGAGAGACACACAGAGAGAGACACACAGAGAGAGACACAGAGAGAGAGACACACAGAGAGAGACACAGAGACACAGGGAGAGACTGTACAGCTGCATCCACACGGGCTGTAGCAAAGCCTTCAGCAACTCTAGTGATCGCGCTAAGCACCAGAGGACTCACCACGACACGGTGAGACACAGAGAGAGAGACACACAGAGAGAGAGACACAGAGAGACACACAGAGACACAGAGACACGGGGAGAGAGACACAGAGAGACACAGAGAGAGAGACACAGAGAGAGAGAGACACACACAGAGACTCACAGAGACACACAGAGACTCACAGAGACTCACAGAGAGAGATAGAGACACACAGAGACACAGAGACACACAGAGACACAGAGACACACAGAGAGAGACACACAGAGACACAGAGACAGAGACACGGGGAGAGACCCTACAGCTGCATCCACACGGGCTGTAGCAAAGCCTTCAGTAACTCTAGTGATCGCGCTAAGCACCAGAGGACTCACCACGACACGGTGAGACACAGAGAGAGAGACACAGAGAGAGAGACACGGGGAGAGACACAGAGAGACACACAGAGAGAGACACAGAGAGAGACAGAGAGAGAGACACAGAGAGAGAGACACAGAGACTCACAGAGACACAGAGAGAGATAGAGACACACAGAGACACACAGAGAGACACACAGAGAGAGACACACAGAGAGAGACACACACAGAGACACACAGAGACTCACAGAGACACACAGAGAGACAGAGACACGGGGAGAGACCCTACAGCTGCATCCACACGGGCTGTAGCAAAGCCTTCAGTAACTCTAGTGATCGTGCTAAGCACCAGAGGACTCACCACGACACGGTGAGACACAGAGAGAGACACACAGAGAGAGAGACACAGAGAGAGACACAGAGAGAGAGACACACAGAGAGAGACACAGAGAGAGACAGAGAGAGAGACACAGAGAGAGAGAGACACAGAGACTCACAGAGACACACAGAGACTCACAGAGACACAGAGAGAGATAGAGACACACAGAGACACACAGAGACACACAGAGAGACACACAGAGAGAGACACAGAGAGACACACAGAGACACAGAGACAGAGACACAGGGAGAGACCTACAGCTGCATCCACACGGGCTGTAGCAAAGCCTTCAGTAACTCTAGTGATCGCGCTAAGCACCAGAGGACTCACCACGACACGGTGAGACACAGAGAGAGACACAGAGAGAGAGAGACACAGAGAGACACACAGAGAGAGAGACACACACAGAGACTCACAGAGACACACAGAGACTCACAGAGACACAGAGAGAGATAGAGACACACAGAGACACAGAGACACACAGAGACACAGAGACACACAGAGAGAGACACACAGAGACACAGAGACAGAGACACGGGGAGAGACCCTACAGCTGCATCCACACGGGCTGTAGCAAAGCCTTCAGCAACTCTAGTGATCGCGCTAAGCACCAGAGGACTCACCACGACACGGTGAGACACAGAGAGAGACACACAGAGAGAGACACAGAGAGAGACAGAGAGAGAGACACAGAGAGAGAGACACGGGGAGAGACACAGAGAGACACACAGAGAGAGACACAGAGAGAGACAGAGAGAGAGACACAGAGAGAGAGACACAGAGACTCACAGAGACACAGAGACAGAGACACAGGGAGAGACCGTACAGCTGCATCCACACGGGCTGTAGCAAAGCCTTCAGCAACTCTAGTGATCGCGCTAAGCACCAGAGGACTCACCACGACACGGTGAGACACAGAGAGAGACAGAGACACAGAGAGACACAGAGACACAGAGAGATAGACAGAGACACACAGAGACACAGAGAGAGACAGAGACACACACAGAGGCACACAGAGACACGGGGAGAGACACAGAGACACACAGAGACACAGAGACACAGAGACACACAGAGAGACACACAAAGACACACAGACACACAGAGAGAGAGAGACACAGAGACACGGGGAGAGACCCTACAGCTGCATCCACACGGGCTGTAGCAAAGCCTTCAGTAACTCTAGTGATCGCGCTAAGCACCAGAGGACTCACCACGACACGGTGAGACACAGAGACAGACACAGAGAGAGACACACAGAGAGAGACACACAGAGAGAGACACACAGAGAGAGACACAGAGAGAGACAGAGAGAGAGACACAGAGAGAGAGAGACACAGAGACTCACAGAGACACACAGAGACTCACAGAGACACAGAGAGAGATAGAGACACACAGAGACACACAGAGACACACAGAGAGACACACAGAGAGAGACACAGAGAGACACACAGAGACACAGAGACAGAGACACAGGGAGAGACCGTACAGCTGCATCCACACGGGCTGTAGCAAAGCCTTTAGCAACTCTAGTGATCGCGCTAAGCACCAGAGGACTCACCACGACACGGTGAGACACAGAGAGAGAGACACAGAGAGAGAGACACGGGGAGAGACACAGAGAGACACACAGAGAGAGACACAGAGAGAGACAGAGAGAGAGACACAGAGAGAGAGACACAGAGACTCACAGAGACACAGAGACAGAGACACAGGGAGAGACCGTACAGCTGCATCCACACGGGCTGTAGCAAAGCCTTTAGCAACTCTAGTGATCGCGCTAAGCACCAGAGGACTCACCACGACACGGTGAGACACACGGGGAGACAGAGAGACACAGAGAGAGAGACACAGAGAGAGACACAGAGAGAGAGACACACAGAGAGAGACACAGAGAGAGACAGAGAGAGAGACACAGAGAGAGAGAGACACAGAGACTCACAGAGACACACAGAGACTCACAGAGACACAGAGAGAGATAGAGACACACAGAGACACACAGAGACACACAGAGAGACACACAGAGAGAGACACAGAGACACACAGAGACACAGAGACACACAGAGACACGGGGAGAGACACAGAGAGAGAGACACAGAGAGAGAGAGAGACAGAGAGAGAGAGACACAGAGACACACAGAGACTCACAGAGACACACAGAGACTCACAGAGACACAGAGAGACACAGAGAGAGAGAGACACACAGAGACACAGAGACACACACAGAGACACAGAGACACACAGAGAGACACACAGAGAGAGACACAGAGACACAGACAGAGACACGGGGAGAGACCGTACAGCTGCATCCACACGGGCTGTAGCAAAGCCTTTAGCAACTCTAGTGATCGCGCTAAGAACCAGAGGACTCACCACGACACGGTGAGACACAGAGAGAGACACAGAGAGAGAGACACGGGGAGAGACACACAGAGAGAGAGAGAGAGAGACACAGAGACTCACAGAGACACACAGAGACACACAGAGAGAGACACACAGAGACACAGAGACTCACAGAGACACGGGGAGAGACCGTACAGCTGCATCCACACGGGCTGTAGCAAAGCCTTTAGCAACTCTAGTGATCGCGCTAAGCACCAGAGGACTCACCACGACACGGTGAGACACAGAGAGAGAGACACACAGAGAGAGACACACAGAGAGAGACACAGAGAGAGAGACACACAGAGAGAGACACAGACACAGAGAGAGAGACACACAGAGACTCACAGAGACACACAGAGACTCACAGAGACACAGAGAGAGATAGAGACACACAGAGACACAGAGACACACAGAGACACAGAGACACACAGAGAGACACACAGAGAGAGACACACAGAGAGACACACAGAGACACAGAGACAGAGACACAGGGAGAGACCCTACAGCTGCATCCACACGGGCTGTAACAAAGCCTTTAGCAACTCTAGTGATCGCGCTAAGCACCAGAGGACTCACCACGACACGGTGAGACACAGAGAGAGACACACAGAGAGACACACAGAGACACAGAGACACACAGAGAGACAGAGACACGGGGAGAGACCCTACAGCTGCATCCACACGGGCTGTAGCAAAGCCTTTAGCAACTCTAGTGATCGCGCTAAGCACCAGAGGACTCACCACGACACGGTGAGACACAGAGAGAGAGACACAGAGAGAGAGACACAGAGAGAGACACAGAGAGAGAGACACACAGAGAGAGACACAGAGAGAGACAGAGAGAGAGACACAGAGAGAGAGACACAGAGACTCACAGAGACACACAGAGACTCACAGAGACACAGAGAGAGATAGAGACACACAGAGACACACAGAGACACAGAGAGACACACAGAGAGAGACACAGAGAGACACACAGAGACACAGAGACAGAGACACAGGGAGAGACCTACAGCTGCATCCACACGGGCTGTAGCAAAGCCTTTAGCAACTCTAGTGATCGCGCTAAGCACCAGAGGACTCACCACGACACAGTGAGACACAGAGACAGAGAGAGAGACACAGAGAGAGAGACACACACAGAGACTCACAGAGACACACAGAGACTCACAGAGACACAGAGAGAGACACAGAGAGAGAGACACACACAGAGACAGAGACACACAGAGAGAGACACACAGAGACTCACAGAGACACACAGAGACTCACAGAGACACAGAGAGACACACAGAGAGACACACAGAGACAGAGACACAGGGAGAGACCGTACAGCTGCATCCACACGGGCTGTAGCAAAGCCTTTAGCAACTCTAGTGATCGCGCTAAGCACCAGAGGACTCACCACGACACGGTGAGAGAGACAGAGACACACAGAGAGAGAGACACAGACACAGACAGAGAGAGACACAGACACAGAGAGAGAGAGACACACAGAGACTCACAGAGACACAGAGAGAGATAGAGACACACAGAGACACAGAGACACACAGAGACACAGAGACACACAGAGAGACACACAGAGACACAGAGACAGAGACACGGGGAGAGACCGTACAGCTGCATCCACACGGGCTGTAGCAAAGCCTTCAGTAACTCTAGTGATCGCGCTAAGCACCAGAGGACTCACCACGACACGGTGAGACACAGAGAGAGACACAGAGAGAGAGAGACACAGAGACTCACAGAGACACAGAGAGAGATAGAGACACACAGAGACACAGAGACACACAGAGACACAGAGACACACAGAGAGACACACAGAGAGACACACAGAGACACAGAGACACGGGGAGAGACCGTACAGCTGCATCCACACGGGCTGTAGCAAAGCCTTTAGCAACTCTAGTGATCGCGCTAAGCACCAGAGGACTCACCACGACACGGTGAGACACAGAGAGAGACACACAGAGAGAGAGACACACAGAGACTCACAGAGACACACAGAGACTCACAGAGACACAGAGAGAGATAGAGACACACAGAGACACACAGAGAGACACACAGAGAGAGACACACAGAGACAGAGAGAGACACAGAGAGAGACACAGAGAGAGAGACAGAGAGAGACACAGAGAGAGAGACACACAGAGACACACAGAGAGAGAGACACAGAGAGACACACAGAGACACAGAGAGAGAGACACAGAGAGAGACACACAGAGAGAGACAGAGACACAGAGAGACACACAGAGAGAGACAGAGAGAGAGACACACACAGAGACACAGAGAGAGAGACAGAGACACACACAGAGAGACAGACACAGAGACACACAGAGAGAGAGACACAGAGAGACACAGAGACACAGACAGAGAGACAGAGACACGGGGAGAGACCGTACAGCTGCATCCACACGGGCTGTAGCAAAGCCTTCAGTAACTCTAGTGATCGCGCTAAGCACCAGAGGACTCACCACGACACGGTGAGAGAGACAGAGAGAGAGACACACAGAGAGACACACAGAGAGAGAGACACAGATAGACACACACAGAGAGAGACACAGAGAGAGACACAGAGAGAGAGACACAGAGAGAGACACAGAGAGAGAGACACAGAGAGAGACACACAGAGACACAGAGACACAGAGAGACACAGAGACACACAGAGACTCACAGAGACACAGAGAGAGAGACACAGAGAGAGAGACACAGATAGACACACAGAGAGAGAGACAGAGAGACACAGAGAGAGAAACACAGAGAGAGACACACAGAGACACACAGAGACACAGACAGACACACAGAGACACAGAGAGAGAGACAGAGAGAGAGACAGAGATACACAGAGAGACAGAGAGACAGAGACACAGAGAGAGAGAGAGACAGAGACACAGAGAGAGAGACAGAGACATAGAGAAACAGAGAGAGACACAGAGAGAGACACGGGGAGACACACGGGGAGACACAGAGACAGAGAGAGAGACAGAGACACAGAGAGAGAGACACAGACAGAGACACAGAGAGACACACAAAAAGACAGAGACACAGATAGAGACACAGACAGACACACAGAGACACACACAGAGACACAGAGAGACAGTGTGCCACTCATTCCCCCCGTGTCTCTCTCTCCCCGTGTCTCTCTCCGTGTCTCTCTCTCCCCGTGTCTCTCTCTCTGTCTCTCTCTCCCCGTGTCTCTCTCTGTGTCTCTCTCCCCGTGTCTCTCCCCGTGTCTCTCTCCCCGTGTCTCTCCCCGTGTCTCTCTCCCCGTGTCTCTCTCTCCCCGTGTCTCTCCCGGTGTCTCTCTCTCCCCGTGTCTCTCTCTGTGTCTCTCTCCCCGTGTCTCTCCCCGTGTCTCTCTCTCCCCGTGTCTCTCTCTGTGTCTCTCTCCCCGTGTCTCTCCCGGTGTCTCTCTCTGTGTCTCTCTCCCCGTGTCTCTCTCTCCCCGTGTCTCTCACCCCGTGTCTCTCTCTCCCCGTGTCTCTCTCTGTGTCTCTCTCCCCGTGTCTCTCTCTCTCTGTGTCTCTCTCCCCGTGTCTCTCTCCCCGTGTCTCTCTCTCCCCGTGTCTCTCTCTGTGTCTCTCTCCCCGTGTCTCTCTCCCCGTGTCTCTCTCTGTGTCTCTCCCCGTGTCTCTCCCCGTGTCTCTCTCTGTGTCTCCCTCCGTGTCTCTCTCTCCCCGTGTCTCTCTCTCCCCGTGTCTCTCTCCCCGTGTCTCTCTCTCCCCGTGTCTCTCTCCCCGTGTCTCTCCCCGTGTCTCTCTCTGTGTCTCTCCCCGTGTCTCTCCCCGTGTTTCTCTCCGTGTCTCTCTCTGTGTCTCTCTCTCTCCCCGTGTCTCTCTCTGTGTCTCTCTCTCCCCGTGTCTCTCTCTGTGTCTCTCTCTCCCCGTGTCTCTCTCTCCGTGTCTCTCTCTCCCCGTGTCTCTCTCCCCGTGTCTATCCCCGTGTCTCTCTCCCCGTGTCTCTCTATGTGTCTCTCTCTCTCTGTGTCTCTCTCTCCCCGTGTCTCTCTCTGTGTCTCTCTCCCCGTGTCTCTCTCCCCGTGTCTCTCTCTGTGTCTCTCTCTGTCTCTCTCTCCCCGTGTCTCTCCCCGTGTCTCTCCCCGTGTCTTTCCCCGTGTCTCTCTCTCCCCGTGTCTCTCCCCGTGTCTCTCTCTGTGTCTCTCTCTCCCCGTGTCTCTCTCTCTCCCCGTGTCTCTCCCCGTGTCTCTCTCCCCGTGTCTATCCCCGTGTCTCTCTCTGTGTCTCTCTCCCCGTGTCTCTCTCTCCCCGTGTCTCTCCCCGTGTCTCTCTCCCCGTGTCTCTCCCCGTGTCTCTCTCTCTCCCCGTATCTCTCTCTGTGTCTCTCTCCCCGTGTCTCTCCCCGTGTCTCTCTCCCCGTGTCTCTCTCTCTCCCCGTGTCTCTCCCCGTGTCTCTCTCTCCCCGTGTCTCTCCCCGTGTCTCTCTCTGTGTCTCTCTCTGTGTCTCTCTCTCTCCCCGTGTCTCTCTCTGTGTCTCTCCCCGTGTCTCTCTCCAGAAGCCGTATGCCTGTCAAGTCCCTGGCTGCTCGAAGCGGTACACAGACCCCAGCTCACTCCGGAAGCACATCAAGACTCACGCGGTGTCTGGCACTACAACTACCACCACCACCACCACCACCTTCATCAGCAGCAGCAGTCACTCACGCAAGAAGGTGGGGTGTAGCTCAGTCAGTCACTCAGTCAGTCACTCAGTCAGTCACTCAGTCAGTGACTCAGTCACTCAGTCATTCACTCAGTCACACAGTCAGTCACTCAGTCACTCAGCATATCAAAACTCACGCGGTGTCTGGCACTACAACTACCACCACCACCACCACCTTCATCAGCAGCAGCAGCAGTCACTCACGCAAGAAGGTGGGGTGTAGCTCAGTCAGTCACTCAGTCACTGAGTCAGTCACTCAGTCAGTCACTCAGTCACTCACACAGTCACTCAGTCAGTCACTCAGTCACTGAGTCAGTCACTCAGTCACTCAGTCAGTCAGTCACTCAGTCAGTCACTCAGTCAGTCACTCAGTCAGTCACTCAGTCACTCAGTCAGTCACTCACTCAGTCAGTCACTCAATCACTCACTCAGTCACTCACTCAGTCAGTCACTCAGTCACTCACTCAGTCACTCACTCAGTCAGTCACTCAGTCACTCAGTACATCAAAACTCACGCGGTGTCTGGCACTACAACTACCACCACCACCACCACCACCTTCATCAGCAGCAGCAGCAGTCACTCACGCAAGAAGGTGGGGTGTAGCTCAGTCAGTCACTCAGTCAGTCACTCAGTCACTCACTCAGTCACTCACTCACTCAGTCAGTCACTCAGTCACTCACTCAGTCACTCAGTCACTCAGTCAGTCACTCAGTCACTCACTCAGTCACTCACTCACTCAGTCAGTCACTCAGTCACTCACTCAGTCACTCAGTCACTCAGTCACTCACTCACTCAGTCAGTCACTCAGTCACTCACTCAGTCACTCACTCAGTCAGTCACTCAGTCACTCAGTCACTCACTCAGTCACTCACTCAGTCACTCACTCACTCAGTCAGTCACTCAGTCAGTCACTCAGTCAGTCACTCAGTCACTCAGTACATCAAGACTCACGCGGTGTCTGGCACTACAACTACCACCACCACCACCACCTTCATCAGCAGCAGCAGTCACTCACGCAAGAAGGTGGGGTGTAGCTCAGTCAGTCACTCAGTCACTCAGTCAGTCACTCAGTCAGTCACTCAGTCACTCACACAGTCACTCAGTCAGTCACTCAGTCACTCAGTCAGTCACTCAGTCACTCAGTCAGTCACTCACTCAGTCACTCAGTCACTCACTCAGTCACTCACTCAGTCACTCAGTCAGTCACTCAGTCACTCAGTCAGTCACTCAGTCAGTCACTCAGTCACTCAGTCAGTCACTCAGTCACTCACTCAGTCACTCAGTCAGTCACTCAGTCAGTCACTCAGTCACTCAGTCAGTCACTCAGTCACTCACTCAGTCACTCAGTCACTCAGTCAGTCACTCAGTCAGTCAGTCAGTCACTCATTCAGTCACTCAGTCATTCACTCAGTCACTCAGTCAGTCACTCACTCAGTCACTCAGTCATTCACTCAGTCACTCACTCAGTCACTCAGTCAGTCACTCAGTCAGTCACTCAGTCACTCAGTCCGTCACTCAGTCACTCAGTCAGTCACTCACTCAGTCACTCAGTCATTCACTCAGTCAGTCACTCAGTCACTCAGTCACTCACTCAGTCAGTCACTCAGTCACTCACTCAGTCAGTCACTCAGTCACTCAGTCAGTCAGTCACTCAGTCAGTCACTCAGTCAGTCACTCAGTCAGTCACTCAGTCACTCACTCAGTCAGTCACTCAGTCACTCAATCAGTCACTCACTCAGTCAATCAGTCAGTCACTCAGTCACTCAGTCAGTCAGTCACTCAGTCAGTCACTCAGTCACTCAGTCACTCAGTCACTCAGTCACTCGGTCACTCAGTCACTCAATCAGTCACTCACTCAGTCACTCAGTCAGTCACTCAGTCACTCAGTCAGTCACTCAGTCAGTCAGTCACTCACTCACTCACTCAGTCACTCAGTCACTCACTCACTCAGTCACACAGTCAGTCACTCAGTCACTCAGCACATCAAAACTCACGCGGTGTCTGGCACTACAACTACCACCACCACCACCACCACCTTCATCAGCAGCAGCAGTCACTCACGCAAGAAGGTGGGGTGTAGCTCAGTCAGTCAGTCACTCAGTCAGTCACTCAGTCACTGAGTCAGTCACTCAGTCACTCACACAGTCACTCAGTCAGTCACTCAGTCACTCAGTCAGTCACTCAGTCAGTCACTCACACAGTCACTCAGTCACTCAATCAGTCACTCAGTCAGTCACTCAGTCACTCAGTCAGTCACTCAGTCAGTCACTCAGTCACTCAGTCAGTCACTCAGTCACTCAGTCAGTCACTCACTCAGTCACTCAGTCAGTCACTCACTCAGTCACTCAGTCACTCACTCAGTCAGTCACTCAGTCACTCACTCAGTCAGTCACTCAGTCACTCACTCAGTCAGTCACTCAGTCACTCAGTCAGTCAGTCACTCACTCAGTCACTCAGTCAGTCACTCAGTCACTCACTCAGTCAGTCACTCAGTCACTCAGTACATCAAAACTCACGCGGTGTCTGGCACTACAACTACCACCACCACCACCACCTTCATCAGCAGCAGCAGCAGTCACTCACGCAAGAAGGTGGGGTGTAGCTCAGTCAGTCACTCACTCAGTCACTCAGTCACTCAGTCACTCACTCAGTCACTCAGTCACTCAGTCAGTCACTCAGTCAGTCACTCAGTCAGTCACTCAGTCAGTCAGTCACTCACACAGTCACTCACTCACTAAGTAACTCACTCAGTCACTCAGTCAGTCACTCAGTCAGTCACACAGTCACTCAGTCAGTCACTCAGTCACTCAGTCAGTCACTCAGTCAGTCACACAGTCACTCACACAGTCACTCAGTCAGTCACTCAGTCAGTCACACAGTCACTCAGTCACTCACACAGTCACTCAGTCACTCAGTACATCAAGACTCACGCGGTGTCTGGCACTACCACTACCACCACCACCTTCATCAGCAGCAGCAGCAGTCACTCAGTCAGTCACTCACTCAGTCAGTCACTCAGTCAGTCACTCAGTCACTCACTCAATCAGTCACTCGGTCACTCACTCAGTCACTCAGTCAGTCAGTCACTTAGTCACTCAGTCAGTCACTCACTCGGTCACTCACTCAGTCAGTCAGTCACTCGGTCAGTCAGTCAGTCAGTCACTCAGTCACTCATTCACTCACTCAGTCAGTCAGTCACTCACTCAGTCACTCAGTCACTCACTCAGTCACTCACTCATTCAGTAACTCAGTCACTCACTCAGTCACTCAGTCAGTCGGTCACTCAGTCAGTAACTCAGTCAGTCAGTCACTCAGTCAGTCAGTCAGTCGGTCACTCAGTCAGTCACTCAGTCACTCACTCAGCCACTCACTCATTCAGTCACTCACACAGTCACTCAGTCACTCACTCAGTCAGTCACTCAGTCAGTCACTCAGTCACTCACTCGGTCACTCACTCACTCAGTCAGTCAGTCACTCAGTCACTCAGTCACCCACTCAGTCAGTCACTCACTCAGTCAGTCACTCAGTCAGTCGGTCAGTGAGTCAGTCAGTCACTCACTCAGTCAGTCACTCAGTCAGTCGGTCAGTGAGTCAGTCAGTCACTCAGTCAGTCACTCAGTCAGTCGGTCAGTGAGTCAGTCAGTCAGTCGGTCAGTGAGACAGTCAGTCGGTTAGTCAGGCAGTTGGTCAGTCACTCAGTCAGTCACTCAGTGAGGCAGTCGGTCGGTCGGGCAGTCAGGCAGTCAGTCAGTTAATCAGTCACTCAGGCAACGAGTCAGTTACTCAGACAGTTAGTTTTTAAGTTAGTCAGTCAGTTAGTGAGTCGGTCAGTTAGTTAGTCAGTCAGGCAGTCAGTCAGTCAGTTAGTTAGTCAGTCAGTCAGTCAGTCGCTCAGTGAGGCAGTCAGTCGGTCAGTCAGTTAGTCAGTCAGTCAGTCACTCAGGCACTTAGTCAGTCAGTTACTGATTCAAACAGTCGGTCACTGAGTCAGTCACTCACTCAGTCACTTAGTCAGTCATTCCGTCACTCGGTGAGTCAGTTACTCACTCAGTCACTGAGTCAGTCACTCACTCAGTCACTTAGTCAGTCATTCCGTCACTCGGTGAGGCAGTTACTCACTCAGTCACTGAGTCAGTCACTCACTCAGTCACTTAGTCAGTCATTCAGTCACTCGGTGAGGCAGTTACTCACTCAGTCACTGAGTCAGTCACTCACTCAGTCACTTAGTCAGTCATTCCGTCACTCGGTGAGTCAGTTACTCACTCAGTCACTGAGTCAGTCACTCACTCAGTCACTTAGTCATTCAGTCACTCGGTGAGTCAGTTACTCACTCAGTCACTGAGTCAGTCACTCACTCAGTCACTTAGTCAGTCATTCCGTCACTTGGTGAGGCAGTTACTCACTCAGTCACTGAGTCAGTCACTCACTCAGTCACTTAGTTAGTAACTCGGTGAGTTAGTGAGTCAGTCACTCAATTAGTCAGTCAATCACTCGGTCAGTCAGTTAATGATGATGTTGATGATGATGATGGTGATAAGGATGTTGATGATGATGTTGATGATGATGATGATAGTGGTGATGATGTTGGTGATGTTGATGTTGATGATGATGTTGATGATGATGTTGATGATGATGATGTTGCTGCTGAAGTTGACAATGATGTTGATAATGATGTTGATGTTGATGATGATGTTGATGATGATGCTGATGATGATCTTGATGTAGATGATGTTGATGATGATGCTGATGATGTTGATGATGATGATGTTGATGATGATGATGATGCTGATTGTGATGCTGCTGTCTCTCAGCTCAGGGCAACAACAACAACATCATCATCATCAGCTGCTGCTGCTGATGATGATGCTGATGACTGCGATCCGTTGATGAGCTGCCTCACCATCCACACCCTGCATCGCCGAAACTCCCCCCGTTCGGTGATGGACTCGTCCAGTAGGCAGTGTGCAGGTGCGGAGTGGACTCTACCATCTCATCTACACGGGGGGGGTTACACACACAGACACACACAGAGACACAGAGACACACACAGAGACACACACAGAGACTCACACAGAGACTCACACAGACACACACACAGAGACACACACAGAGATACACACAGAGACACACACAGAGACACACACAGAGACACACACAAAGACTCACACAGAGACACACACAGAGACACACACAGAGACTCACAGAGACACACAGAGACACACAGAGACTCACACAGAGACACACAGAGAGACACACACAGAGACACACACAGAGACTCACAGAGACTCACACAGACACACACAGAGACACACAGAGACACACAGAGACACACAGAGACTCACACAGAGACACACAGAGAGACACACACAGAGACACACACAGAGACTCACAGAGACTCACACAGAGACACACACAGAGACTCACACAGAGACTCACACAGAGACACACACAGAGACACACAGAGACACACACAGAGACTCACACAGAGACTCACACAGAGATACACACAGAGACACACACAGAGACACACACAGAGACACACACAAAGACTCACACAGAGACACACACAGAGACACACACAGAGACTCACAGAGACACACAGAGACACACAGAGACTCACACAGAGACACACAGAGAGACACACACAGAGACACACACAGAGACTCACAGAGACTCACACAGACACACACAGAGACACACAGAGACACACAGAGACACACAGAGACTCACACAGAGACACACAGAGAGACACACACAGAGACACACACAGAGACTCACAGAGACTCACACAGAGACACACACAGAGACTCACACAGAGACACACACAGAGACACAGAGACTCACACAGAGACACACACACAGAGACTCACACAGAGACACACACAGAGACTCACACACAGAGACTCACACAGAGACACACACAGAGACACAGAGACTCACACAGAGACACAGAGAGACACACACAGAGACACACACAGAGAGACAGAGACTCACACAGAGACACACACACAGAGACTCACACAGAGACACACACAGAGACTCACACACAGAGACTCACACAGAGACACACACAGAGACACAGAGACTCACACAGAGACACAGAGAGACACACACAGAGACACACACAGAGAGACAGAGACTCACACAGAGACACACACAGAGACTCACACAGAGACTCACACAGAGACACACACAGAGACACACACAGAGAGACTCACACAGAGACTCACACAGAGACACACACAAAGACTCACACAGAGACACACACAGAGACACACACAGAGACTCACAGAGACACACAGAGACACACAGAGACTCACACAGAGACACACAGAGAGACACACACAGAGACACACACAGAGACTCACAGAGACTCACACAGACACACACAGAGACACACAGAGACACACAGAGACACACAGAGACTCACACAGAGACACACAGAGAGACACACACAGAGACACACACAGAGACTCACAGAGACTCACACAGAGACACACACAGAGACTCACACAGAGACTCACACAGAGACACACACAGAGACACACAGAGACACACACAGAGACTCACACAGAGACTCACACAGAGATACACACAGAGACACACACAGAGACACACACACAGACACACACAAAGACTCACACAGAGACACACACAGAGACACACACAGAGACTCACACAGAGACTCACACAGAGACACACACAGAGACACACACAGAGACACACACAGAGACTCACACACAGAGACTCACACAGAGACACACACAGAGACACAGAGACTCACACAGAGACACAGAGAGACACACACAGAGACACACACAGAGAGACAGAGACTCACACAGAGACACACACAGAGACTCACACAGAGACTCACACAGAGACACACACAGAGACACACACAGAGAGACTCACACAGAGACTCACACAGAGACACACACAGGGACTCACATAGAGACACACACAGATAGACACACAGAGACTCACACAGAGACACACACAGAGACTCACACAGAGACTCACACAGAGACACACACAGAGACTCACAGAGAGACACACAGAGACACACAGAGACTCACACAGAGACTCACACAGAGACACACACAGAGACTCACACAGAGACTCACACAGAGACACACACAGAGACTCACAGAGAGACACACAGAGACACACAGAGACTCACACAGAGACTCACACAGAGACTCACACAGAGACTCACAGAGACTCACACAGAGACTCACAGAGACTCACACACAGACACACACAGAGACACAGAGACACACACAGAGACACAGAGAGACACACACAGAGACACACACAGAGACACACACACAGAGACACAGAGACTCACACAGAGACTCACAGAGAGACACACACAGAGACACACACAGAGACACACACACACACAGAGACTCACACAGAGACACACACAGAGACACACACAGAGACACACACAGAGACAGACACAGAGAGACACACACAGAGACACACAGAGACACAGAGAGACACACAGAGACACTCACAGAGACTCACACAGAGACACACACAGAGACTCACACAGAGACACACACAGAGACTCACACAGACACACACAGAGACACACACAGAGACACACACAGAGACACACACAGAGACTCACACACAGAGACTCACACAGAGACTCACACAGAGACTCACACAGAGACACACAGAGAGACACACAGAGACACACAGAGAGACACACAGAGAGACACACAGAGACACACAGAGAGACACACACACAGAGACACACACAAAGACACACACAGAGACTCACACAGAGACACACACACACACAGAGACACTCACAGAGACACACACAGAGACACACACAGACACACGCAGAGACACACACAGCGACACGCACAGAGACACGCACAGAGACACACACAGAGACACACACAGAGACACGCACAGAGACACACACAGAGACACACAGAGACACACACAGAGACACACACAGACACACGCAGAGACACACACAGAGAAACGCACAGAGACACGCACAGAGACACACAGAGACACACACAGAGACACTCACACAGAGACACACAGAGAGACACACAGAGACACGCACAGAGACACACACAGAGACACACAGAGACACACAGAGACTCACACAGAGACTCACACAGAGACACACACAGAGAAACTCACACAGAGACACACACAGAGACACACACAGAGACTCACACAGAGACACACACACAGAGACACACAGAGAGACACACAGAGACACTCACAGAGACACACAGAGACACACACAGAGACACACACAGAGACACACAAAGAG
>NW_027422648.1:150000-155334 GCF_048934315.1 Petromyzon marinus
CTGAAGGTCTCTCTCTCTCTGTCTCTTACTGCATCTGTCCGTCTGTCTGTCTGTCTGTCTCTCTGTCTGTCTGTCTGTCTCTCTGTCTGTCCGTCTGTCTGTCTGTCTGTCCGTCTGTCTGTCTGTCCGTCTGTCTGTCTGTCTGTCTGTCTGTCTGTCCGTCTGTCTGTCTGTCTGTCTCCCACTCAGATTGGTGGCTGGATCTGTCCATCCTGGCTCCATGCTGGGTACCTGGCCAGGTGAGTGAGTTGGTGAGTGGGTGAGTGAGTGGGTGAGTGAGTGAGTGAGTGGGTGGGTGAGTGAGTGGGTGAGTGAGTGGGTGAGTGAGTGAGTGGATGAGTGGGTGAGTGAGTGGGTGGGTGAGTGAGTGGGTGAGTGAGTGAGTGGGTGAGTGAGTGAGTGAGTGGGTGAGTGAGTGGGTGGGTGAGTGAGTGGGTGAGTGAGTGGGTGAGTGAGTGAGTGGATGAGTGGGTGAGTGAGTGGGTGGGTGAGTGAGTGGGTGAGTGAGTGAGTGGGTGAGTGAGTGAGTGAGTGGGTGAGTGAGTGGGTGGGTGAGTGAGTGGGTGAGTGAGTGGGTGGGTGGGTGAGTGGGTGAGTGAGTGGGTGAGTGAGTGGGTGAGTGTGTGGGTGAGTGAGTGAGTGAGTGGGTGAGTGAGTGGGTGAGTGAGTGGGTGAGTGAGTGAGTGAGTGGGTGGGTGAGTGAGTGGGTGAGTGAGTGGGTGAGTGAGTGAGTGGATGAGTGGGTGAGTGAGTGGGTGGGTGAGTGAGTGGGTGAGTGAGTGAGTGGGTGAGTGAGTGAGTGAGTGGGTGAGTGAGTGGGTGGGTGAGTGAGTGGGTGAGTGAGTGGGTGGGTGGGTGAGTGGGTGAGTGAGTGGGTGGGTGAGTGGGTGAGTGAGTGAGTGAGTGGGTGAGTGAGTGAGTGGGTGAGTGAGTGGCTGAGTGGTGGGTGAGTGAGTGGGTGGGTGGGTGAGTGAGTGAGTGAGTAGGTGAGTGAGTGAGTGAGTGGGTGAGTGGGTGAGTGAGTTGGTGAGTGAGTGGGTGAGTGAGTGAGTGCGTAGGTGAGTGAGTGAGTGGGTGAGTGGGTGAGTGAGTGAGTGAGTGGGTGAGTGAGTGGGTGAGTGAGTGAGTGGGTGAGTGAGTGAGTGAGTGGTGAGTGGGTGGGTGGGTGAGTGGGTGGGTGAGTGAGTGAGTGAGTGGGTGAGTGAGTGGGTGAGTGAGTAGGTGAGTGAGTGAGTGGGTGAGTGAGTAGGTGAGTGGGTGAGTGGGTGAGTGAGTGAGTGGGTGAGTGAGTGAGTGGGTGAGTGGTGAGTGAGTGAGTGAGTGGGTGAGTGAGTGGGTGAGTGAGTGAGTGAGTTGGTGAGTGGGTGAGTGAGTGGGTGAGTGAGTGAGTGAGTGTGTGAGTGAGTGAGTGGGTGAGTGAGTGAGTGAGTGGGTGAGTGAGTGAGTGAGTAGGTGAGTGAGTGAGTGGGTGAGTGAGTGAGTGTGTGAGTGAGTGAGTGAGTGGGTGAGTGAGTGAGTGAGTGGGTGAGTGAGTGAGTGGGTGAGTGAGTGGCTGAGTGAGTGGGTGAGTGAGTGAGTGGGTGGGTGGGTGAGTGAGTGAGTAGGTGAGTGAGTGAGTGAGTGGGTGAGTGGGTGAGTGAGTTGGTGAGTGAGTGGGTGAGTGAGTGAGTGTGTAGGTGAGTGAGTGAGTGGGTGAGTGAGTGGGTGAGTGAGTGAGTGAGTGGGTGAGTGAGTGGGTGAGTGAGTGAGTGGGTGAGTGAGTGAGTGAGTGGGTGAGTGAGTTGGTGAGTGAGTGGGTGAGTGAGTGAGTGAGTGGGTGAGTGAGTGAGTGGGTGAGTGAGTGAGTGGGTGAGTGAGTGAGTGAGTGGGTGAGTGAGTGAGTGGGTGAGTGAGTGAGTGAGTAGGTGAGTGAGTGAGTGGGTGAGTGAGTGAGTGAGTGGGTGAGTGAGTGAGTGAGTGGGTGGGTGAGTGGGTGAGTGAGTGGGTGAGTGGCTGAGTGAGTGGGTGAGTGAGTGAGTGGGTGAGTGGTGAGTGAGTGGGTGAGTAGGTGAGTGAGTAGGTGTGTAGGTGAGTTAGTAGGTGAGTGTGTAGATGAGTGAGTGGGTGAGTGTGTAGGTGAGTGAGTGAGTGAGTAGGTGAGTGAGTGGGTGGTGAGTGAGTGAGTGGGTGAGTGAGTGGGTGAGTGGGTGAGAGAGTGAGTGAGTGGGTGAGTGGGTGTGTGAGTGAGTGAGTGAGTGGGTGAGTGGGTGAGTGAGTGAGTGAGTGGGTGGGTGAGTAGGTGAGTGAGTGAGTGAGTGGTGAGTGGGTGAGTGAGTGGGTGAGTAGGTGAGTGGGTGAGTGGGTGAGTGGAGTGAGTGAGTGGGTGAGTGAGTGGCTGAGTGAGTGGGTGAGTGAGTGAGTGAGTGGGTGAGTGAGTTGGTGAGTAGGTGAGTGAGTGGGTGGGTGAGTGAGTGAGTGAGTGGGTGAGTGGGTGAGTGAGTGTGTAGGTGAGTGAGTGAGTGGGTGAGTGGGTGGGTGAGTGAGTGGGTGAGTGGGTGAGTGAGTGAGTGAGTGGGTGGGTGGGTAGGTGACTAGGTGAGTGGGTGAGTGGGTGGGTGAGTGGGTGAGTGAGTGGGTGAGTGAGTGGGTGAGTAGGTGAGTGGGTGAGTGAGTGAGTGAGTGGGTGAGTGAGTGGGTGAGTGGGTGAGTGAGTGGGTGAGTAGGTGAGTGGGTGAGTGGGTGAGTGAGTGAGTGAGTGGGTGAGTGAGTGGCTGAGTGAGTGGGTGAGTGAGTGAGTGGGTGAGTTGGTGAGTAGGTGAGTGAGTGGGTGGGTGAGTGAGTGAGTGAGTGGGTGAGTGGGTGAGTGAGTGTGTAGGTGAGTGAGTGAGTGGGTGAGTGGGTGAGTGGGTGGGTGAGTGAGTGGGTGAGTGAGTGAGTGAGTGGGTGGGTGGGTGGGTGAGTGAGTGAGTGAGTGGGTGAGTGGGTGAGTGGGTGGGTGAGTGAGTGGGTGAGTGATTAGGTGAGTAGGTGAGTGGGTGAGTGAGTGAGTGAGTAGGTGAGTGAGTGAGTGAGTTGGTGAGTGAGTGAGTGAGTGAGTGGGTGAGTGAGTGGGTGAGTGAGTGAGTGGGTGGGTGGGTGAGTAAGTGAGTGAGTGAGTAGGTGAGTGAGTGAGTGAGTTGGTGAGTGAGTGAGTGAGTGGGTGAGTGAGTGGGTGGGTGAGTGGGTGAGTGAGTGAGTGGGTGAGTGAGTAGGTGAGTGAGTGAGTGAGTTGGTGAGTGAGTGAGTGAGTGGGTGAGTGAGTGGGTGAGTGAGTGGTGAGTGAGTGGGTGAGTGAGTGGGTGAGTGAGTGGGTGAGTGGGTGAGTGAGTGAGTGAGTGGGTGAGTGAGTGAGTGGGTGAGTGAGTGAGTGAGTGGGTGAGTGATTGGGTGAGTGAGTGGGTGAGTGAGTGAATGAGTGAGTGGGTGAGTGAGTGAGTGGGTGAGTGAGTGAGTGGGTGAGTGAGTGGGTGGGTGAGTGGGTGAGTGAGTGAGTGGGTGAGTGAGTGGGTGAGTGAGTGGTGAGTGAGTGGGTGAGTGGGTGAGTGAGTGAGTGGGTGAGTGGGTGAGTGAGTGAGTGAGTGGGTGAGTGAGTGAGTGAGTGGGTGAGTGAGTGAGTGAGTGAGTGGGTGAGTGGGTGAGTGAGTGAATGAGTGAGTGGGTGAGTGAGTGAGTGAGTGGGTGAGTGAGTGAGTGGGTGAGTGAGTGGGTGGGTGAGTGGGTGAGTGAGTGAGTGGGTGAGTGAGTGGGTGAGTGGGTGAGTGAGTGGGTGAGTGAGTGGTGAGTGAGTGGGTGAGTGAGTGGGTGAGTGAGTGAGTGGGTGAGTGGGTGAGTGAGTGGGTGAGTGGGTGAGTGAGTGAGTGAGTGGGTGAGTGAGTGGGTGAGTGAGTGGGTGAGTGAGTGAATGAGTGAGTGGGTGAGTGAGTGAGTGAGTGGGTGAGTGAGTGAGTGGGTGAGTGAGTGGGTGGGTGAGTGGGTGAGTGAGTGAGTGGGTGAGTGAGTGGGTGAGTGGGTGAGTGAGTGGGTGAGTGTGTAGGTGAGTGAGTGGGTGAGTGAGTGGGTGAGTGAGTGAGTGGGTGAGTGAGTGAGTGAGTGGGTGAGTGAGTGGGTGAGTGTGTAGGTGAGTGTGTAGGTGAGTGTGTAGGTGAGTGTGTAGGTGAGTGGTGAGTGAGTGAGTGAGTGGGTGAGTAGGTGAGTGTGTAGGTGAGTGTGTAGGTGAGTGTGTAGGTGAGTGAGTGAGTAGGTGAGTGAGTGAGTAGGTGAGTGTGTAGGTGAGTGTGTAGGTGAGTGAATGGGTGAGTGAGTGTGTAGGTGAGTGTGTAGGTGAGTGGGTGAGTAGGTGAGTGTGTAGGTGAGTGAGTAGGTGAGTGAGTAGGTGAGTGAGTAGGTGAGTGAGTGAGTGAGTGGGTGAGTGAGTGGGTGAGTGAGTGAGTGAGTGGGTGAGTGAGTGAGTGGGTGGGTGAGTGAGTGGGTGGGTGGGTGAGTGAGTGAGTGAGTGGGTGAGTGGGTGGGTGAGTGAGTGAGTGAGTGGGTGAGTGAGTGACTGTGTAGGTGAGTGAGTGAGTAGGTCAGTGAGTGAGTGAGTAGGTGAGTGAGTTGGTGAGTAGGTGATTAGGTGGGTGAGTGGGTGAGTGAGTGAGTGAGTAGGTGGGTGAGTGAGTGAGTGAGTGGGTGAGTGGGTGAGTGAGTGAGTGAGTGGGTGAGTGAGTGAGTGAGTGGGTGAGTGAGTGAGTGGGTGAGTGAGTGAGTGGGTGATTGAGTGAGTGGGTGAGTGGGTGAGTGAGTGAGTGGGTGACTGAGTGGGTGAGTGAGTGAGTGTGTAGGTGGGTGAGTGAGTGAGTGGGTGAGTGAGTGAGTGGGTGAGTGAGTGAGTGAGTGACTGGGTGAGTGAGTGATTGAGTGGGTGGGTGAGTGACTGGGTGAGTGAATAGGTGAGTGTGTAGGTGTGTAGGTGAGTGAGTAGGTGAGTGTGTAGGTGAGTGAGTGGGTGAGTGTGTAGGTGAGTGAGTGGGTGAGTGAGTGGGTGAGTGTGTAGGTGAGTAGGTGAGTGTGTAGGTGAGTGTGTAGGTGAGTGTGTAGGTGAGTGAGTAGGTGAGTGTGTAGGTGTGTGAGTAGGTGAGTGTGTAGGTGAGTGTGTAGATGAGTGAGTGGGTGAGTGTGTAGGTGAGTGTGTAGGTGAGTGAGTAGGTGAGTGTGTAGGTGAGTGTGTGGGTGAGTGAGTGGGTGAGTGAGTAGGTGGGTGAGTAAGTGGGTGAGTGTGTAGGTGAGTGTGTAGGTGAGTGTGTAGGTGAGTGTGTAGGTGAGTGAGTGTATAGGTGA
>NW_027422648.1:155434-190434 GCF_048934315.1 Petromyzon marinus
GAGTGGTGAGGTGAGTGGTGAGTGAGTGGTGAGTGAGTGAGTGGTGAGTGAGTGAGTGGTGAGTGAGTGAGTGGGTGAGTGGGAGTGGTGAGTGAGTGGGAGTGAGTGTGTGAGTGGTGAGTGAGTGGTGAGTGAGTGAGTGGTGAAGTGTTGGTGAGTACTGGCATCACGGTCCTGGCTGGCGGTTACTTGCCCCATCTGTCGACAGCAGGTAACACTCCCACCACACTCACACTCACTCACCACTCACTCTCACCCACCACTCACTCACTCACCCCCACACTCACTCACCTCCACCCCCACTCCCCCCTCCACTCACCACTCACTCACCACTCACTCACTCACCCACTCACTCACACACCAACATGGCTGATACTACTACTGATGAGATGATACAAATTGATGATACCTACTACTGATGATGATACTACTGATGATGCTACTACTACTGATGATGATGATACTACTACTGATGATGATGATGATACTACTACTGATGATGATACTACTGATGATGATGATACAACTATTGATGATGATGATACTACTACTGATGATGATACTACTGATGATGCTACTACTACTGATGATGATGATGATACTACTACTGATGATGATGATACTACTACTGATGATGATACTACTGATGATGATACTACTACTGATGATGATACTACTAATGATGATGATACTACTACTGATGATGATAATACTACTGATGATGATGATACTACTACTGATGATGATGATGAGATACTACTGATGATGATACTACTATTGATGATGATACTACTACTACTGATGATGATGATACTGATGATGATGATACTACTACTGATGATGATACTACTGATGATGATGATACTACTACTGATGATGATGATACTACTACTGATGATGATGATACTACTGATACTGATGATGATACTGATGATGATGATGATAATTATGATGATGATACTACTACTGATGATGATACTGATGATGATGATACTGATGATGATGATGTTACTACTATTGATGATGATGATACTACTACTGATGATGATACTGATGATGATGATACTGATGATGATGATGATACTGATGATGATGATGATGATACTGACTGATGATGATGATGATGATACTACTACTGATGATGATGATGATACTACTACTGATGATGATACTGATGATGATGATACTGATGATGATACTGATGATGATGATGATACTGATGATGATGATGATACTGATGATGATGATACTGATGATGACGATGATGATGATGATGATGATACTGACTGATGATGATGATGATGATACTACTACTGATGATGATGATACTGATGATGATGATGCTACTACTACTGATGATGATACTGATGATGATGATGATACTGATGATGATACTGATGATGATACTGATGATGATGATGATACTGATGATGATGATGATACTGATGATGATGATGATACTGATGATGATGATGATACTGATGATGATGATACTGATGATGATGATACTGATGATGATGACACTGATGATGATGATACTGATGATGATGATACTGATGATGATGATACTGATGATGATACTGATGATGATGATACTGATGATGATGATACTGATGATGATGATGCTTCTGCTGACGGCTTTGTTCAGGTGTCCGTGATGTTCATTCTGGGTCCGCGTGACTCAGCTCCTGCCGACACGGAGAGACACATCCGGGAGTACAACAGTCGCTTCTCTGGGCAGCCTCGTCCGGTGAGACACACAGAGACACAGAGACTCACACACAGAGACACAGAGAGACACACAGAGATACAGAGACACAGAGACACACACAGAGAGACACAGAGACACACACAGAGACACAGAGACACACACAGAGACACACAGCGATACAGAGACACACACAGAGACACACACAGAGACTCACACACAGAGACTCACACAGACACACAGACACACACAGAGACTCACAGACACACACAGAGACACACACAGACACACAGACACACACACAGAGACACACACAGAGACTCACACAGACACACACACACACACACAGACACACACACACTCACACACACACACAGACACACACACAGAGACACAGAGACACACACACACAGAGAGACTCACACACACACACACACAGACTCACACAGAGAGACACAGACACAGAGACTCACACAGACACACACACAGAGACACAGACACACACAGAGACACACACACACAGACACTCACACACACACACTCACACAGAGACACACAGAGAGACAGAGACACATAGAGAGACATACAGAGAAACACACACACACACACAGTGACACACACAGAGACACACACAGACACACACAGACACACACAGACACACAGAGACACACACACACAGACACACACACACACACAGACACACATACACACACAGACAAACACAGACAAACACAGACACACAGAGACACACACACAATCACACAGAGACACACACACACACAGACACACACACACACAGACACACACACACACACAGACACACACAGACACACACAGACACACACACACTCACACACACACACACAGACACACACACAGACACACACACACACTCACACAGAGACACACAGACACACACTCACACACACACACACAGAGAGACTCACACACACACACAGACACACACACACAGACACACACAGACACACACAGACACACACACACACACACAGACACACACACTCACACACACACACAGACACACACACAGACACACACACACTCACACAGAGACACACAGACACACACTCACACACACACACACAGAGACTCACACACACACACAGACACACACACAGACACACACACTCACACACACACACAGACACACACACAGACACACACACACTCACACAGAGACACACAGACACACACTCACACACACACACAAAGAGACTCACACACACACACAGACACACACACAGACACACACACACTCACACAGAGACACACAGACACACACTCACACACACACACACAGAGACTCACACACACACACAGACACACACACAGACACACACACTCACACACACACACAGACACACACACAGACACACACACACTCACACAGAGACACACAGACACACACTCACACACACACACAAAGAGACTCACACACACACACAGACACACACACACAGACACACACAGACACACACAGACACACACACACTCACACAGACACACACACTCACACACACACACAGACACACACACAGACACACACACACTCACACAGAGACACACAGACACACACTCACACACACACACAGAGAGACTCACACACACACACAGACACACACACAGACACACACACTCACACACACACACAGACACACACACACTCACACAGAGACACACAGACACACACTCACACACACACACAAAGAGACTCACACACACACACAGACACACACAGACACACACACACTCACACAGAGACACACAGACACACACTCACACACTCACACACACACTCACACACAGACACACACACACTCACACAGACACACAGACACACACTCACACACTCACACACACACACAGACTCACACACACACACAGACACACACACAGACACACACACAGACACACAGAGACACACACACACACAGACACACACTCACTCACACACACACAGAGAGACTCACACACACACACAAACACACACAGAGACACACAGACACACACTCACACACTCACACACACACAGACTCACACACACACACAGACACACACACAGACACACACACATACACACAGAGACACACACACACAGACACACACTCACTCACACACACACAGAGAGACTCACACACACACAGACACACACACACACAGACACACACTCACTCACACAATGTCCCACTCACTCCCCTACCACCACCGCCCACCTCTCTCCCCCTCTCTCCCTCCCCCTCTCTCTCCCCCCCTCTCTCTCCTCCCTCCCCCCCCCGTGCCTGCCCCAGTGGCTCGACTACCTGTGGGACCTTCCCACCGTCCTCCGGCACGCGTGCCGTGAGCTCTTCTCGCTGTCGGGCCTCGTGTGGATGTTCCGTGCCCGGGTGCTGCTCCTCGCCGCGGGCGGCCTCCTCTACGTCGCCTCGCCGCTTGACGTCGTGCCCGAGGCCGCCTTCGGCCTGCTGGGCCTCCTGGACGACGTCCTCATCGTCGCCCTGCTACCGGTCTACGTCTCCGTCATTTACCTGCGGCACGTGGCCCAGCAGGCCGCCCGCCACGGCTGAGGGTGGCGGCGGAGGTGGGGTGTGGTGGGGTGGGAGGAGGGAGGAGAGGAGAGGCCTCGCAAAGCCTGGGCCAGGCCTGGGCTAGGCCTCGCAAAGCCTGGGGTAGGCCTGGGCTAGGCCTCGTAAAGCCTGGGCTAGGCCTGGGCTAGGCCTCGCAAAGCCCTGCGCTAGGCCTCGACTTTGGGGCCAGGCCTGGGCTAGGCCTCGCAAAGCCCTGCGCTAGGCCTGGGCTAGGCCTCGCAAAAGCCCTGCGCTAGGCCTGGGCTAGGCCTCGCAAAGCCTGGGCTAGGCCTGGGCTAGGCCTCGCAAAGCTTGGGCTAGGCCTGGGCTAGGCCTCGCAAAGCCTGGGCTAGGCCTGGGCTAGGCCTCGCAAAGCCTGGGCTAGGCCTCGCAAAGCCTGGGCTAGGCCTGGGCTAGGCCTCGCAAAGCCTGGGCTAGGCCTCGCAAAGCCCCGCGCCAGGCCTGGGCAAGGCCTTGTAAGCCTAGGCTAGGCCTGGGCTAGGCCTCAACTTTGGGCCAGGCCTCTGCTAGGCCTCGACTAGAACCAGGCCTGGACTAGGCCTCGACTAGAACCAGGCCTGGGCTAGGCCTCGACTAGAACCAGGCCTGGGCTAGGCCTCGACTAGAACCAGGCCTGGGCTAGGCCTCAAGTAGAACCAGGCCCTGGCTAGACCTTGTAAGCCTGAGCTAGGCCTCGACTAGAACCAGGCCTGGGCTAGGCCTCGACTAGAAACAGGCATGGGCTAGGCCTCGACTAGAACCAGGCCTGGGCTAGGCCTCGACTAGAACCAGGCCTGGGTTAGGCCTCGACTAGAACCAGGCCTGGGCTAGGCCTCGACTAGAACCAGGCCTGGGCTAGGCCTCGACTAGAACCAGGCCTGGGCTAGGCCTCGATTAGAACCAGGCCTGGGCTAGGCCTCAAGTAGAACCAGGCCCTGGCTAGACCTTGTAAGCCTGAGCTAGGCCTCGACTAGAACCAGGCCTGGGCTAGGCCTCGACTAGAAACAGGCATGGGCTAGGCCTCGACTAGAACCAGGCCTGGGCTAGGCCTCGACTAGAAACAGGCATGGGCTAGGCCTCGACTAGAACCAGGCCTGGGCTAGGCCTCGACTAGAACCAGGCCTGGGTTAGGCCTCGACTAGAACCAGGCCTGGGCTAGGCCTCGACTAGAACCAGGCCTGGGCTAGGCCTCGACTAGAACCAGGCCTGGGCTAGGCCTCGATTAGAACCAGGCCTGGGCTAGGCCTCAAGTAGAACCAGGCCCTGGCTAGACCTTGTAAGCCTGAGCTAGGCCTCGACTAGAACCAGGCCTGGGCTAGGCCTCGATTAGAACCAGGCCTGGGCTAGGCCTCAAGTAGAACCAGGCCCTGGCTAGACCTTGTAAGCCTGAGCTAGGCCTCGACTAGAACCAGGCCTGGGCTAGGCCTCGACTAGAAACAGGCATGGGCTAGGCCTCGACTAGAACCAGGCCTGGGCTAGGCCTCGACTAGAAACAGGCATGGGCTAGGCCTCGACTAGAACCAGGCCTGGGCTAAGCCTCGACTAGAACCAGGCCTGGGTTAGGCCTCGACTAGAACCAGGCCTGGGCTAGGCCTCGACTAGAACCAGGCCTGGGCTAGGCCTCGACTAGAACCAGGCCTGGGCTAGGCCTCGATTAGAACCAGGCCTGGGCTAGGCCTCAAGTAGAACCAGGCCCTGGCTAGACCTTGTAAGCCTGAGCTAGGCCTCGACTAGAACCAGGCCTGGGCTAGGCCTCGACTAGAAACAGGCATGGGCTAGGCCTCGACTAGAACCAGGCCTGGGCTAGGCCTCGACTAGAACCAGGCCTGGGCTAGGCCTCGACTGGGGCTAGGCCTGGGCTAGGCCTCGAGTAGAACCAAGCCTGGGCTAGGCCTCGACTAGAACTAGGCCTGGGCTAGGCCTCAAGTAGAACCAGGCCCTGGCTAGACCTTGTAAGCCTGGGCTAGGCCTCGACTAGAACCAAGCCTGGGCTAGGCCTCGACTAGAAACAGGCATGGACTAGGCCTCGACTAGAACCAGGCCTGGGCTAGGCCTCGACTAGAACCAGGGCTGGGTTAGGCCTCGACTAGAACCAGGCCTGGGCTAGGCCTCGACTAGAACCAGGCCTGGGCTAGGCCTCGACTAGAACCAGGCCTGGGCTAGGCCTCGACTGGGGCTAGGCCTGGGCTAGGCCTCGACTAGAACCAGGCCTGGGCTAGGCCTCGAGTAGAACCAGGCCTGGGCTAGGCCTCGACTAGAACCAGGCCTGGGCTAGGCCTCGACTAAAACCAGGCCTGGGCTAGGCCTCGACTAGAACCAGGCCTGGGCTAGGCCTCGACTAGAAACAGGCATGGGCTAGGCCTCGACTAGAACCAGGCCTGGGCTAGGCCTCGACTAGAACCAGGCCTGGGTTAGGCCTCGACTAGAACCAGGCCTGGGCTAGGCCTCGACTAGAACCAGGCCTGGGCTAGGCCTCGACTAGAACCAGGCCTGGGCTAGGCCTCGACTGGGGCTAGGCCTGGGCTAGGCCTCGAGTAGAACCAAGCCTGGGCTAGGCCTCGACTAGAACTAGGCCTGGGCTAGGCCTCAAGTAGAACCAGGCCCTGGCTAGACCTTGTAAGCCTGGGCTAGGCCTCGACTAGAACCAGGCCTGGGCTAGGCCTCGACTAGAAACAGGCATGGGCTAGGCCTCGACTAGAACCAGGCCTGGGCTAGGCCTCGACTAGAACCAGGCCTGGGTTAGGCCTCGACTAGAACCAGGCCTGGGCTAGGCCTCGACTAGAACCAGGCCTGGGCTAGGCCTCGACTAGAACCAGGCCTGGGCTAGGCCTCGACTACAACCAGGCCTGGGCTAGGCCTCGACTAGAACCAGGCCCTGGCTAGACCTTGTAAGCCTGGGCTAGGCCTCGACTAGAACCAGGCCTGGGCTAGGCCTCGACTAGAAACAGGCATGGGCTAGGCCTCGACTAGAACCAGGCCTGGGCTAGGCCTCGACTAGAACCAGGCCTGGGTTAGGCCTCGACTAGAACCAGGCCTGGGCTAGGCCTCGACTAGAACCAGGCCTGGGCTAGGCCTCGACTAGAACCAGGCCCTGGCTAGACCTTGTAAGCCTGGGCTAGGCCTCGACTAGAACCAGGCCTGGGCTAGGCCTCGACTAGAACCAGGCATGGGCTAGGCCTCGACTAGAACCAGGCCTGGGCTAGGCCTCGACTAGAACCAGGCCTGGGTTAGGCCTCGACTAGAACCAGGCCTGGGCTAGGCCTCGACTAGAACCAGGCCTGGGCTAGGCCTCGACTAGAACCAGGCCTGGGCTAGGCCTCGACTGGGGCTAGGCCTGTGCTAGGCCTCGAGTAGAACCAAGCCTGGGCTAGGCCTCGACTAGAACTAGGCCTGGGACTAGGCCTCGAGTAGAACCAGGCCTGGGCTAGGCCTCGACTAGAACCAGGCCTGGGCTAGGCCTCGACTAAAACCAGGCCTGGGCTAGGCCTCGACTAGAACCAGGCCTGGGCTAGGCCTCGACTAGAACCAGGCCTCGGCAAGGCCTCGACTAGAACCAGGCCTGGGCAAGGCCTCGACTAGAAACAGGCCGCGACTAGAACCAAGCCTGGGCAAGGCCTCGACTAGAACCAGGCCTGGGCTAGGCCTCGACTAGAACCAGGCCTGGGCTAGACCTCGACTAGAACCAGGCCTGGGCTAGGCCTCGACTAGAACCAGGCCTCGGCAAGGCCTCGACAAGAACCAGGCCTGGGCAAGGCCTCGACTAGAAACAGGCCGCAACTAGAACCAAGCCTGGGCAAGGCCTCGACTAGAACCAGGCCTCGGCAAGGCCTCGACAAGAACCAGGCCTGGGCAAGGCCTCGACTAGAAACAGGCCGCAACTAGAACCAAGCCTGGGCTAGGCCTCGACTAGAACCAGGCCTCGGCAAGGTCTCGACAAGAACCAGGCCTGGGCAAGGCCTCGACTAGAAGCAGGCTTGGGCAAGGCCTGAATAAATCCAGGCCTCTCGTATCCTAGGCTGAGCCTGAACTAGGCCGCACGTATCCTATGTTGAGCCTGAATCAGGCCTCGATTATCCTGGGTGAGTGAGTGGCGAGTGAGTGAGTGGGTGAGTGAGTGGGTGGGTGAATGGGTGAGTGAGTGGGTGGGTGAGTGAGTCGATGAGTGAGTGGGTTGGTGAGTGAGGTGCTGCTGCTACTCGCTACTAACAGCACTTGCCCCAACAGTCTGCTAGAGGCTACACGGGGGAGCTTTGGGTGAGTCTGTGAGTGGGTAAGTGGGTGAGTCTGTGAGTCTGTGGTTGAGTCTGTGAGTGTGTCTGTGAGTCTATGAGTGAATCTGTGGGTGAGTCTGGGTGAGTTTGTGAGTGAATCTGTGGGTGAGGCTGAGTGAATCTGTGGGTGAGTCTGTGAATGACTCTGTGGGTGCGTAAGTCTGTGACTGAATCTGTGGGTGAGTCTGGGTGAGTCTGTGGGTGAGTCTGTGGGTGAGTCTGTGAGTGAGTCTGTGGGTGAGTCTGTGAGTATGTAGGTGAGTAAGTCTGTGGGTGAGTGATTGAGTCTGGGTGAGTCTGTGGGTGAGTCTGTGAGTGAGTCTGTGAGTCTGTGGGTGAGTCTGTGAGTCTGGGTGAGTCTGTGGGTGAGTCTGTGAATGAGTCTGTGAATGAGTCAGTGGGTGAGTCTGTGAGTGAATCTGTGGGTGAGTCTGTGAGTGAGTTTGTGGCTGAGTTAAGTGAGTCTGAGTGAGTCTGGGTGAGTCTGTCGGTGAGTCTTTGGGTAATGTTCAGATGTAAATACGCAAATAAACCATTGGCATTCAGTTTACAAGTGTCTGTTTGGTTTTGTGTGAGGGTGGGTGAGTGAGTGGGTGAGTCAGTGAGTGGGTGAGTCAGTGAGTGAGTGAGTGGGTGAGTGGGTGAGTATTTGAGTGAGTGGGTGAGTGTTTGAGTGGGTGAGTGAGTGGGTGAGTCAGTGAGTGAGTGGGTGAGTATTTGAGTGGGTAAGTGAGTGGGTGAGTATTTGAGTGGGTGAGTGAGTGGGTGAGTATTTGAGTGAGTGGGTGAGTGGGTGAGTGAGTGAGTGATTGGGTGGGTGGGTGAGTGAGTGGGTGGGTGAGTGAGTAAGTGAGTGGGTGGGTGAGTGGGTGAGTGAGTGGGTGGGTGGGTGAGTGAGTGGGTGAGTGAGTGGATGAGTGAGGGAGTAGGTGAGTGAGTGGGTGAGTATTTGAGTAAGTGGGTGGGTGAGTGGGTGGGTGAGTGAGTGGATGAGTGAGTGAGTGGGTGAGTGAGTGGGTGCGTATTTGAGTGAGTGGGTGAGTGAGTGGGTGAGTAAGTGGGTGGGTGAGTGAGTGGGTGGGTGAGTGAGTGGGTGAGTGAGTGAGTGGGTGCGTATTTGAGTGAGTGGGTGAGTATTTGAGTGAGTGAGTGTGCTCTGAATGAGGGCTGTTACCCGAACCGTCGCCTATGTCCAGCATCACCAGAGAATGAGTTCCGACATCGCAGGTAGTGATAACAGCAAAGTTTATTGTGAAGGTGCCACACAGTACAAAACTCACTCACCACTCACTCACTCACTCACCACTCACTCACTCACCACTCACTCACTCACTCACCACTCACTCACCACTCACTCACTCACCACTCACTCACCACTCACTCACCCACTCACTCACCACTCACTCACCACTCACTCACCACCCACTCACTCACCACTCACTCACCCACTCACTCACTCACCACTCACTCACCACTCACTCACTCACCACTCACTCACCACTCACTCACCACTCACCACTCACTCACCACTCACTCACCACTCACTTACTCACCACTCACCACCCACTCACTCACCACTCACTCACCACTCACTCACTCACCACTCACCCACCCACTCACTCACCACTCACTCACCACTCACTCACCTACTCACTCACCTACTCACTCACTCACCAACTCACTCACTCACCACTCACTCACCACTCACTCACCTACTCACTCACTCACTCACCACTCACTCACCACTCACTCACCACTCACCACTCACTCACCACTCACTCACTCACCACTCACTCACCACTCACTCATTCACCACTCACCACTCACTCACTCACCACTCACCACTCACTCACCCACTCACTCACCACTCACTCACCCACTCACTCATTCACCACTCACCACTCACTCACCACTCACTCACTCACCAAGCCGTGTGTGTGTATCTGTGTGTGTCTGTGTGTGTATCTGTGTGTGTGTCTGTGTGTGTATCTGTGTGTGTGTGTCTGTGTGTATCTCTGTGTGTGTGTATCTGTGTGTGTATCTGTGTGTGTGTATGTGTGTATGTGTGTGTATCTGTGTGTGTGTAAGGTAGCTATAGTTGTATCTTTGGCAAAGTAATATTTGTACAAAAATAATTAATCACTCTAGAAATGAACATAATTTATGTGTGAGTCTCTGTGTGACTCTCTATGTTTCTGTGCGTGTCTCTGTGTGAGTCTCTCTGTGTGTCTGTGTGTGTGTCTCTGTCTCTCTGTGTGTCTCTGCGTGTGTCTCTGTGTGTAAGTCTCTGAGTGAGTCTGTGTGTGTCTATGTGTGTCTCTGTGTGCGTCTCTGTGCGTGTCTCTGTGTGAGTATCTGTGTGAGTCTCTCTGTGAGTCTCTGTGCGTGTCTCTGTGTGAGTCTCTCTGTGTGTCTGTGTCTCTGTCTCTCTGTGTGTCTGTGTGTGTGTCTCTGCGTGTGTCTCTGTGTGAGTCTCTGTGTGTCTATGTGTGTGTCTCTGTGTGAGTCTCTGTGTGTCTCTCTGTGTGTGTCTCTCTGTGAGTCTCTGTGTGTCTCTCTGTGTGTGTCTCTGTGTGAGTCTATGAGTGAGTCTCATTCATTATGCAAATATATGCAAATCAGCTCGTCTTAAAGTGCTCTGATTGGCCACTGCACACGGTCACGTGTATAAATTACCATAACTTATGCTAATTACACGACCAATAATACGCGCCTATATTCGGGTATAACAAGAATGAGTGACTTTTCATTCACAGGAATGACTCGTACGGAATGATGAGATAATTAGCGATTCATTCATGAGAATGAAAAAGTCGTGCATCAGAATGAATGATAAGTCTTTGATGGGAATTAATGAATAAATCACGAGTCTTTGATGATAATGAATGATAAGTCTTTGATGATAATTGATTAAAGGTCTTTGATGATAATGAATGATAAGTCATTGATGATAATGATTGATAAGTCTTTGATGATAATTAATGATAAGTCTTTGATGGTAATTCATGATAAGTCTTTGATGATAATTAATGATAAGTCTTTGATGATAATTAATGATAAGTCTTTGATGGTAATTCATGATAAGTCTTTGATGATAATTAATGATAAGTCTTTGATGATAATTAATGATAAGTCTTTGATGATAATTGATGATAAGTATTTGATGATAATTAATGATAAGTCGTTGATGATAATTGATGATAAGTCTTTGATGATAATTAATGGTAAGTCTTTGATGATAATGAATGATAAGTCTTTGATGATAATTCTTTGATGATAATGAATGATAAGTCATTGATGAGAATTAATTATAAGTCTTTGAAGATAATTAATGATAAGTCTTTGATGATAATTAATGATAAGTCTTTGATGATAATTAATTATAAGTCTGTGATGATAATTAATGATAAGTCTTTGATGATAATTAATGATAAGTCTTTGATGATAATTAATTAAAGGTATTTGATGATAATGAATGATAAGTCTTTGATGAAAATTAATGATGAATCTTTGATGATAATTTATGATGTCTTTGATCAGAATGAATGATAAGTCTTTGATGATAATTAATTATAAGTCTTTGATGATAATGAATGATACGTCTTTGATGATAAGTCTTTGATGATAATGAATGATAAGTCTTTGATGATAATGAATGATAAGTCTTTGATGATAATGAATGATAAGTCATTGATGATAATGATAAATCATTGATGATAATTAATTATAAGTCTTTGATGATAATTAATTATAAGTCTGTGATGATAATTAATGATAAGTCTGATGATAATTAATGATAAGTCTTTGATGATAATTAATGATGTCTTTGATGATAATTAATGATAAGTCTTTGATGATAATTGATAAGTCTTTGATGATAATTGATTAAAGGTCTTTGATGATAATGAATGATAAGTCTTTGATGATAATTAATGATGAATCTTTGATGATAATTTATGATGTCTTTGATCAGAATGAATGATAAGTCTTTGATGATAATTAATGATAAGTCATTGATGATAATTAATGATAAGTCTTTGATGATAATTAATGATAAGTCTTTGATGATAATTAATGATAAGTCTTTGATGATAATGAATGATAAGTCTTTGATGATAATTAATGATAAGTCTTTGATGATAATGAATGATAAGTCATTGATGATAATTAATGATAAGTCTTTGATGATAATTAATGATAAGTCTTTGATGATAATGAATGATAAGTCATTGATGATAATGATAAATCATTGATGATAATTAATGATAAGTCTTTGATGATAATTAATTATAAGTCTGTGATGATAATTAATGATAAGTCTTTGATGATAATTAATGATGTCTTTGATGATAATTAATGATAAGTCTTTGATGATAACTGATGATAAGTCTTTGATGATAATTGATTAAAGGTCTTTGATGATAATGAATGATAAGTCTTTGATGATAATTAATTATGAATCTTTGATGATAATTTATGATGTCTTTGATCAGAATGAATGTAGGTCTTTGATGATAATGAATGATAAGTCTTTGAGGGTAATTCATGATAAGTCTTTGATGATAATTAATTATAAGTCTTTGATGATAATGAATGATAAGTCTTTGATGATAATTAATTATAAGTCTTTGATGATAATTAATGATAAGTCTTTGATGATAATGAATGATAAGTCTTTGATGATAATGAATGATAAGTCTTTGATGATAATGAATTATAAGTCTTTGATGATAATTAATGATAAGTCTTTGATGATAATGAATGATAAGTCATTGATGATAATTAATGATAAGTCTTTGATGATAATGAATGATAAGTCTTTGATGATAATTAATGATAAGTCTTTGATGATAATTCATGATAAGTCTTTGATGATAATTGATAAGTCTTTGATGATAATTAATGATGAGTCTTTGATGATAATGAATGATAAGTCATTGATGATAATTAATGATAAGTCTTTGATGATAATTAATGATAAGTCTTTGATGATAATGAATGATAAGTCATTAATGATAATTAATTATAAGTCTTTGATGATAATGAATGATAAGTCTTTGATGATAATTAATGATAAGTCTTTGATGATAATTTATGATAAGTCTTTGATCAGAATGAATGATAAGTCTTTGATGATAATTAATGATAAGTCTTTGATGGTAAGTCTTTGATGATAATTAATGATAAGTCATTGATGATAATTAATGATGAGTCTTTGATCAGAATGAATGATAAGTCTTTGATGATAATTGATAAGTCTTTGATGATAATGAATGATAAGTCTTTGATGATAATTAATGATGAATCTTTGATGATAATTAATTATAAGTCTGCGATGATAATTAATGATAAGTCTTTGATGCTAAGTCTTTGATGATAATTAATGATAAGTCTGTGATGATAATGAATGATAAGTCTTTGATGATAATTAATTATAAGTCTTTGATGATAATTAATGATAAGTCTTTGATGATAATGAATGATAAGTCTTTGATGATAATGAATGATAAGTCTTTGATGATAATGAATGATAAGTCTTTGATGATAATAAATGATAAGTCTTTGATGATAATGAATGATAAGTCTTTGATCAGAATGAATGATAAGTCTTTGATGATAATGAATGATAAGTCATTGATGATAATGATAAATCATTGATGATAATTAATGATAAGTCTTTGATGATAATTAATTATAAGTCTGTGATGATAATTAATGATAAGTCTTTGATGATAATTAATGATGTCTTTGATGATAATTAATGATAAGTCTTTGATGATAACTGATGATAAGTCTTTGATGATAATTGATTAAAGGTCTTTGATGATAATGAATGATAAGTCTTTGATGATAATTAATTATGAATCTTTGATGATAATTTATGATGTCTTTGATCAGAATGAATGTAGGTCTTTGATGATAATGAATGATAAGTCTTTGAGGGTAATTCATGATAAGTCTTTGATGATAATTAATTATAAGTCTTTGATGATAATGAATGATAAGTCTTTGATGATAATTAATTATAAGTCTTTGATGATAATTAATGATAAGTCTTTGATGATAATGAATGATAAGTCTTTGATGATAATGAATGATAAGTCTTTGATGATAATGAATTATAAGTCTTTGATGATAATTAATGATAAGTCTTTGATGATAATGAATGATAAGTCATTGATGATAATTAATGATAAGTCTTTGATGATAATGAATGATAAGTCTTTGATGATAATTAATGATAAGTCTTTGATGATAATTCATGATAAGTCTTTGATGATAATTGATAAGTCTTTGATGATAATTAATGATGAGTCTTTGATGATAATGAATGATAAGTCATTGATGATAATTAATGATAAGTCTTTGATGATAATTAATGATAAGTCTTTGATGATAATGAATGATAAGTCATTAATGATAATTAATTATAAGTCTTTGATGATAATGAATGATAAGTCTTTGATGATAATTAATGATAAGTCTTTGATGATAATTTATGATAAGTCTTTGATCAGAATGAATGATAAGTCTTTGATGATAATTAATGATAAGTCTTTGATGGTAAGTCTTTGATGATAATTAATGATAAGTCATTGATGATAATTAATGATGAGTCTTTGATCAGAATGAATGATAAGTCTTTGATGATAATTGATAAGTCTTTGATGATAATGAATGATAAGTCTTTGATGATAATTAATGATGAATCTTTGATGATAATTAATTATAAGTCTGCGATGATAATTAATGATAAGTCTTTGATGCTAAGTCTTTGATGATAATTAATGATAAGTCTGTGATGATAATGAATGATAAGTCTTTGATGATAATTAATTATAAGTCTTTGATGATAATTAATGATAAGTCTTTGATGATAATGAATGATAAGTCTTTGATGATAATTAATGATAAGTCTTTGATGATAATGAATGATAAGTCTTTGATGATAATAAATGATAAGTCTTTGATGATAATGAATGATAAGTCTTTGATCAGAATGAATGATAAGTCTTTGATGATAATCAATGATAAGTCTTTGATGATAAGTCTTTGATGATAATTGATGATAAGTCTTTGATGCTAATTAATGATAAGTCTTTGATGATAATGAATGATAAGTCTTTGATGATAATTAATGATAAGTCTTTGATGATAATTAATGATAAGTCTGTGATGATAATGAATGATAAGTCTTTGATGATAATGAATTATAAGTCTTTGATGATAATTAATGATAAGTCTTTGATGATGATAATGAATGATAAGTCTTTGATGATAATGAATGATAAGTCTTTGATGATAATGAATGATAAGTCTTTGATGATAATGAATGATAAGTCTTTGATGATAATTAATTAGAAGTCTGTGATGATAATTAATGATAAGTCTTTGATGATAAGTCTTTGATGATAATTGATGATAAGTCTTTGATGATAATTAATGATAAGTCTTTGATGATAATTAATGATAAGTCTTTGATGATAATGAATGATAAGTCTTTGATGATAATGAATGATAAGTCTTTGATGATAATGAATGATAAGTCTTTGATGATAATTAATGATAAGTCTTTGATGATAATTAATGATAAGTCTGTGATGATAATGAATGATAAGTCTTTGATGATAATGAATGATAAGTCTTTGATGATAATTAATGATAAGTCTTTGATGATAATGAATGATAAGTCTTTGATGATAATTAATGATGAATCTTTGATGATAATTTATGTCTTTGATCAGAATGAATGATAAGTCTTTGATGATAATGAATGATAAGTCTTTGATGATAATGAATGATACGTCTTTGATGATGATAATTAATGATAAGTCTTTGATGATGAGTCTTTGATGATAATTAATGATAAGTCTTTAATGATAATTAATGATAAGTCATTGATGATAATTAATGATAAGTCTTTGATGATAATGAATGATAAGTCTTTGATGATGATAATTAATGATAAGTCTTTGATGATAATGAATGATAAGTCTTTGATGATAATGAATGATAAGTCTTTGATGATAATGAATGATAAGTCTTTGATGATAATGAATGATAAGTCTTTGATGATAATGAATGATAAGTCTTTGATGATAAGTCTTTGATGATAATTAATGATAAGTCTTTGATGGTAATTAATGATAAGTCTTTGATGATAATGAATGATAAGTCTTTGATGATAATGAATGATAAGTCTTTGATGATAATTTATGATAAGTCTTTGATCAGAATGAATAAGTCTTTGATGATAATTAATGATAAGTCTTTGATCAGAATGAATGATAAGTCTTTGATGATAATTAATGATAAGTCTTTGATGATAAGTCTTTGATGATAATTAATGATAAGTCTTTGATGGTAATTCATGATAAGTCTTTGATGATAATGAATGATAAGTCTTTGATGATAATTAATGATAAGTCTTTGATGATAATTTATGATAAGTCTTTGATCAGAATGAATAAGTCTTTGATGATAATTAATGATAAGTCTTTGATGGTAAGTCTTTGATGATAATTAATTATAAGTCATTGATTATAATTAATGATGAGTCTTTGATCAGAATGAATGATAAGTCTTTGATGATAATTGATAAGTCTTTGATGATAATTAATTATAAGTCTTTGATGATAATTAATGATAAGTCTTTGATGATAATTAATGATAAGTCTTTGATGATAATTGATGATAAGTCTTTGATGATAATTAATGATAAGTCTGTGATGATAATGAATGATAAGTCTTTGATGATAATGAATGATAAGTCTTTGATGATAATTAATGATAAGTCTTTGATGATAATGAATGATAAGTCTTTGATGATAATTAATGATGAATCTTTGATGATAATTTATGTCTTTGATCAGAATGAATGATAAGTCTTTGATGATAATGAATGATAAGTCTTTGATGATAATGAATGATACGTCTTTGATGATGATAATTAATGATAAGTCTTTGATGATGAGTCTTTGATGATAATTAATGATAAGTCTTTAATGATAATTAATGATAAGTCATTGATGATAATTAATGATAAGTCTTTGATGATAATGAATGATAAGTCTTTGATGATGATAATTAATGATAAGTCTTTGATGATAATGAATGATAAGTCTTTGATGATAATGAATGATAAGTCTTTGATGATAATGAATGATAAGTCTTTGATGATAATGAATGATAAGTCTTTGATGATAATGAATGATAAGTCTTTGATGATAAGTCTTTGATGATAATTAATGATAAGTCTTTGATGGTAATTAATGATAAGTCTTTGATGATAATGAATGATAAGTCTTTGATGATAATGAATGATAAGTCTTTGATGATAATTTATGATAAGTCTTTGATCAGAATGAATAAGTCTTTGATGATAATTAATGATAAGTCTTTGATCAGAATGAATGATAAGTCTTTGATGATAATTAATGATAAGTCTTTGATGATAAGTCTTTGATGATAATTAATGATAAGTCTTTGATGGTAATTCATGATAAGTCTTTGATGATAATGAATGATAAGTCTTTGATGATAATTAATGATAAGTCTTTGATGATAATTTATGATAAGTCTTTGATCAGAATGAATAAGTCTTTGATGATAATTAATGATAAGTCTTTGATGGTAAGTCTTTGATGATAATTAATTATAAGTCATTGATTATAATTAATGATGAGTCTTTGATCAGAATGAATGATAAGTCTTTGATGATAATTGATAAGTCTTTGATGATAATTAATTATAAGTCTTTGATGATAATTAATGATAAGTCTTTGATGATAATTAATTATAAGTCTTTGATGATAATTAATGATAAGTCTTTGATGATAATTAATTATAAGTCTTTGATGATAAGTCTTTGATGATAATTAATGATAAGTCATTGATGATAATTAATGATAAGTCTTTGATGATAATTAATGATAAGTCTTTGATGATAATGAATGATAAGTTTTTGATGATAATTAATGATAAGTCTTTGATGATAATGAATGATAAGTCTTTGATGATAATGAATGATAAGTCTTTGATGATAATGAATGATAAGTCTTTGATGATAATTAATGATAAGTCTTTGATGATAATTAATGATAAGTCTTTGATGATAAGTCTTTGATGATAATTAATGATAAGTCTTTGATGGTAATTAATGATAAGTCTTTGATGATAATGAATGATAAGTCTTTGATGATAATGAATGATAAGTCTTTGATGATCATTTATGATAAGTCTTTGATCAGAATGAATAAGTCTTTGATGATAATTAATGATAAGTCTTTGATCAGAATGAATGATAAGTCTTTGATGATAATTAATGATAAGTCTTTGATGATAATTAATGATAAGTCTTTGATGGTAATTCATGATAAGTCTTTGATGATAATGAATGATAAGTCTTTGATGATAATTAATGATAAGTCTTTGATGATAATTTATGATAAGTCTTTGATCAGAATGAATAAGTCTTTGATGATAATTAATGATAAGTCTTTGATGGTAAGTCTTTGATGATAATTAATTATAAGTCATTGATGATAATTAATGATGAGTCTTTGATCAGAATGAATGATAAGTCTTTGATGATAATTAATTATAAGTCTTTGATGATAATTGATGATAAGTCTTTGATGATAATTAATGATAAGTCTTTGATGATAATTAATTATAAGTCTTTGATGATAATTAATGATAAGTCTTTGATGATAATTAATTATAAGTCTTTGATGATAATTAATGATAAGTCTTTGATGATAATTAATGATAAGTCATTGATGATAATTAATGATAAGTCTTTGATCAGAATGATAAGTCTTTGATGATAAGTCATTGATGATAATTAATGATGAGTCTTTGATCAGAATGAATGATAAGTCTTCGATGATAATTGATGATGTCTTTGATGATAATTGATAAGTCATTGATGATAATTAATGATAAGTCATTGATGATAATTAATGATAAGTCTTTGATGATAATTGATAAGTCATTGATGATAATTAATGATGAGTCTTTGATCAGAATGAATGATAAGTCTTCGATGATAATTAATGATCGTTATAAAGTTGTATTATTGGTTCTGTGGGTAAAGTCACCTAGGTAAAAAAAAGTTTAAAAATTTTAAATAAATAAATTTACGTCACGACGTTTCGAGCGGAACACAAGCGTCCGTAATCAGGTGATGACAATCACAGCGATTTTTTTGAAAATGTAAAATTATTATTAATAAGAAAATAAATAAAAATGAAAGATTATTTTTTTAAACTATTTTTTAATTTTTTTATATTTTATACTTTTTACTTTATTTATTTACGTGACTTTTACCGAAAGAACTAAGAATATTGATCCTTGCAGTCAGGGAAAACTTCAAATCTAGTTTAAAATAATTAATAATTGATTGACGCATAATTCATTCACAATCAAAAGGCGTTGGGTCAGAACGAGTTATGAGTCGTGGTGATGGTGATGGTGGTGATGGTGGTGGTGATGGTGGTGGTGATGGTGGTGGTGATGATGGTGATGATGGTGGTGGTGATGGTGGTGATGGTGGTGATGGTGGTGGTGATGGTGGTGGTGGTGATGGTGATGATGGTGGTGGTGATGGTGGTGGTGATGGTGGTGATGGTGGTGATGGTGGTGGTGATGGTGGTGGTGATGGTGTTGATGGTGTTGATGATGGTGATGATGGTGATGATGGTGGTGATGGTGATGGTGGTGATGATGGTGATGATGGTGATGATGGTGGTGATGGTGGTGATGGTGGTGATGGTGGTGATGGTGATGGTGGTGATGATGGTGGTGATGGTGGTGGTGATGGTGGTGGTGATGGTGGTGGTGATGATGGTGATGATGGTGGTGGTGATGGTGGTGATGGTGGTGATGGTGGTGGTGATGGTGGTGGTGGTGGTGATGGTGATGATGGTGGTGGTGATGGTGGTGGTGATGGTGGTGATGGTGGTGATGGTGGTGGTGATGGTGGTGGTGGTGGTGATGGTGTTGATGGTGTTGATGATGGTGATGATGGTGATGATGGTGGTGATGGTGATGGTGGTGATGATGGTGATGATGGTGATGATGGTGGTGATGGTGGTGATGGTGGGGGGTGATGGTGGTGATGGTATGGGTGATGATGGTGGTGATGATGTGGTGTGGTGGTGATGATGGTGGTGGTGATGGTGTGTGGTGATGGTGGTGATGATGGTAGTGGTGATGGTGATGGTGATGATGGTGATGATGGTGGTGATGATGGTGGTGGTGATGATGTGGTGATGATGGTGGTGATGGTGGTGATGGTGGTGATGGTGGTGATGGTGGTGATGGTGGTGATGGTGATGATGGTGATGATGATGGTGGTGGTGATGGTGGTGTGATTGGTGGTGATGAGTGATGATGGTGATGAAGTGGTGTGTGATGGTGATGATGGTGGATGGTGGTGATGATGGTGGTGGTGATGGTGGTGATGGTGGTGATGGGGGTGGTGATGGTGGTGATGAATGGTGATGATGGTGATGGTGTGATGGTGATGGGTGGTGATGGTGGTGGTGGTGGTGGTGATGGTGATGGTGGGTGGTGATGATGGTGGTGGTGGTGGTGATGGTGGTGGTGATGGTGGTGATGGTGGTGGTTGGTGATGGTGGTGATGGTGGTGGTGGTGGTGGTGGTGGTGGTGGTGGTGGTGGTGGTGATGGTGGTGGTGAGGTGTGGTGTGGTGATGGTGGTGATGGTGGTGATGGTGATGGTGGTGGTGATGAGTGATGGTGGTGATGATGATGGTGGTGATGGTGGTGGTGGATGGTGGTGGTGTGATTATGATGGTGATGGTGGTGATGATGGTGTGGTGATGGTGGTGATGATGGTGGTGGTGAAGTGATGATGGTGATGGTGGTGATTGGTGGTGGTGATGGTGATGGTAGTGATGGTGATGGTGGTCATGGTGATGATGGTGGTGATGGTGGTGATGGTGATGATGGTGGTGGTGATGATGGTGGTGATGGTGGTGATGGTGGTGATGGTGATGGTGGTGATGGTGGTGGTGATGGTGGTGATGATGGTGGTGATGGTGATGGTGGTGATGATGGTGGTGATGGTGGTGATGGTGGTGGTGATGGTGGTGATGGTGGTGGTGATGATGGTGGTGATGGTGGTGATGGTGGTGGTGATGGTGGTGGTGATGGTGATGGTGGTGGTGATGATGGTGATGGTGGTGATGGTGGTGGTGGTGATGATGGTGGTGATGGTGGTGGTGATGGTGGTGGTGGTGATGGTGGTGATGATGGTGATGGTGGTGGTGATGGTGGTGATGGTGGTGATGATGATGATGGTGGTGGTGATGGTGATGGTGGTGATGGTGGTGGTGGTGGTGATGGTGATGATGGTGATGGTGGTGATAGTGGTGGTGATGGTGGTGATGGTGATGATGGTGGTGATGGTGGTGGTGATGGTGGTGATGGTGGTGGTGATGGTGGTGATGATGGTGGTGATGGTGGTGATGGTGATGATGGTGATGATGGTGATGGTGGTGATAGTGGTGGTGATGGTGGTGATGGTGATGATGATGGTGATGATGGTGATGATGGTGATGGTGGTGATAGTGGTGGTGATGGTGATGGTGGTGGTGGTGATGGTGGGGGTGATGGTGGGGGTGGTGGTGGTGGTGATGGTGGTGGTGATGGTGGTGGTGGTGATGATGGTGATGATGGTGGTGATGGTGGTGATGGTGGTGGTGATGGTGGTGGTGGTGATGGTGGTGGTGATGGTGATGATGGTGATGGTGGTGATGGTGGTGATGGTGATGATGGTGGTGATGGTGGTGATGGTGGTGGTGATGGTGGTGATGGTGGTGGTGATGGTGATGATGGTGATGGTGGTGGTGATGGTGGTGATGGTGGTGGTGATGGTGATGGTGGTGATGGTGGTGATGGTGATGATGGTGGTGATGGTGGTGATGGTGGTGGTGATGGTGATGGTGGTGATGGTGGTGATGGTGGTGGTGATGGTGATGGTGATGATGGTGATGGTGGTGATGGTGATGATGGTGGTGATGGTGGTGATGGTGGTGGTGATGGTGGTGATGGTGATGGTGGTGGTGATGGTGTGATGATTATGCATTGATGGTAGTGATGGTGATGGTGGTGATGGTGGTGATGGTGGTGGTGATGGTGGTGATGGTGGTGGTGATGGTGTTGGTGATGGTGGTGATGGTGGTGGTGATGATGATGGTGGTGATGGTGGTGATGGTGATGGTGGTGGTGGTGATGATGGTGATGGTGGTGGTGATGGTGGTGATGGTGGTGGTGATGGTGGTGGTGATGGTGGTGATGGTGGTGATGGTGGTGATGGTGGTGGTGATGGTGATGGTGGTGGTGATGGTGGTGATGGTGGTGGTGATGATGATGGTGGTGATGGTGGTGATGGTGATGGTGGTGGTGGTGATGATGGTGATGGTGGTGGTGATGGTGGTGATGGTGGTGGTGATGGTGATGGTGGTGGTGATGGTGGTGATGGTGGTGATGGTGGTGATGGTGGTGGTGATGGTGATGGTGGTGGTGATGGTGGTGATGGTGGTGGTGATGGTGGTGATGGTCTACAGCTGTGCGAGGCTGCTGCTGATTCGTCCGACAGAGAGCAGGGGGAGAGACTCAGAACCATCACCACCACCACCACCACCTGTAACAACAACAACAACAATCATCACCACCATCTGTAACAACAACAACCACCATCACCACCACCATCTGTAACAACAACAACCACCATCACCACCATGTGTAACAACAACCATCACTATCTGTAACAACAACAATCACCACCACCACCACCACCTGTAACAACAACAACAACAATCACCACCACCACCACCACCTGTAACAACAACAACCACCATCACCATCACCATCTGTAACAACAATCACCACCATCTGTAACAACAACCACCATCACCACCACCATCTGTAACAACAACAACAACAACCACCACCACCACTATCTGTAACAACAACCACCATCACCACCACCATCTGTAACAACAATCACCACTATCTGTAACAACAACAATCACCACCACCACCACCACTATCTGTAACAACAATCACCACTATCTGTAACAACAACAATCACCACCACCACCATCTGTAACAACAATCACCACTATCTGTAACAACAACAATCACCACCACCACTATCTGTAACAACAATCACCACTATCTGTAACAACAACAATCACCACCACCACCACCACTATCTGTAACAACAATCACCACTATCTGTAACAACAACAATCACCACCACCATCTGTAACAACAACAACCATCACCACCACCATCTGTAACAACAACAACCACCATCACCACCACTATCTGTAACAACAACAATCACCACCACCATCTGTAACAACAACAACCACCATCACCACCACTATCTGTAACAACAACAATCACCACCATCACCACCACCATCTGTAACAACAACAAACACCATCACCACCACCATCTGTAACAACAACAACCACCATCACCACCACTATCTGTAACAACAACAATCACCACCACCACCATCTGTAACAACAACAACCACCATCACCACCACTATCTGTAACAACAACAATCACCACCATCACCACCACCATCTGTAACAACAACAAACACCATCACCACCACTATCTGTAACAACAACAATCACCACAACCACCACCATCTGTAACAACAACAACCACCATCACCACCACCATCTGTAACAACAACAACAACAACAACCATCACCACCACTATCTGTAACAACAACAATCACCACCACCACTATCTGTAACAACAACAACAACCATCACCACCACCATCTGTAAAGACAACAACAACCATCACCACTATCTGTAACAACAACCACCACCACCACAACTACCACCACTACCACCACCACAACAACAACCACAACCACCACAACAACCACAACAACAACAACCACCACCACAACAACCACCACTACCACAACAACAACCACTACCACTACAACTACAACAACCACCACAACAACAACAACCACCACCACAACAACCACCACTACCACAACAACAACCACTACCACTACAACTACAACAACCACCACAACAACAACAACCACCACCACAACAACCACCACTACCACAACAACAACCACTACCACTACAACAACCACCACAACAACAACCACAACAACAACAACCACCACTACCACCACCACTACCACCACCACTACCACAACAACAACCACAACAACAACCACCACCATCTGTAACAACAACCACCACCACTACCACCACTCACCAGGCCCGCCCCGGCGAGGTGCATTGTGGGAGCCGCCTCCCCATTGGTCGCCCGCGAGAGGGGGCGGTCTCGAGTAGACAGGCGGCAGGGCGCGGTTACCATGGCAACCTGTGGGGTGGTAACCATGGATACCACTCACACTCAAACACACCTACACCCACACTCACTCACCTACACACTCACTCACCTACACACTCACCTACTCACTTACCTACACACTCACTCACTCACCTACTCACCTACACACTCACTCACTCACCTACACACTCACCTACTCACCTACACACTCACCTACTCACTCACTCACCTACTCACTCACCTACACACTCACTCACTCACTCACCTACTCACTCACCTACTCACTCACCTACTCACTCACCTACACACACACCTACTCACTCACCTAAACACTCACCTACACACACACCTACTCACTCACCTACTCACTCACCTACTCACTCACCTACTCACTCACCTACTCACTCACCTACTCACTCACCTACACACACACCTACACACACACCTACTCACTCACCTACACACTCACCTAAACACTCACCTACTCACTCACCTACTCACTCACCTACTCACTCACCTACACACTCACTCACTCACCTACTCACTCACATACTCACTCACCTACTCACTCACCTACACACTCACCTACACACACACCTACTCACTCACCTACACACTCACCTACTCACTCACCTACTCACTCACCTACTCACTCACTCACCTACACAATCACCTACACACTCACCTACACACTCACCTAAACACTCACCTACTCACTCACCTACACACACACCTACACACACACCTACTCACTCACCTACACACTCACCTAAACACTCACCTAATCACTCACCTACTCACTCACCTACTCACTTACCTACACACACACACCTACTCACTCACCTACACACTCACCTAAACACTCACCTACTCACTCACTCACCCTCACTCACCTACACACTCACTCACTCACCTACTCACTCACCTACACACTCACCTACACACTCACCTACACACTCACCTACACACACACCTACACACACACCTACACACTCACCTACTCACTCACCTACACACTCACCTACTCACTCACCTACACACTCACCTACACACTCACTCACTCACCTACTCACTCACCTACACACTCACCTACTCACCTACACACTCACCTACACACTCACCTACACACTCACCTACACACTCACCTACTCACTCATTCACTCACCTACACACTCACTCACCTACACACTCACCTACACACTCACTCACTCACCTACTCACTCACCTACACACTCACCTACACACTCACCTACACACTCACTCACTCACCTACACACTCACCTACACACTCACTCACCTACACACTCACCTACACACTCACCTACACACCTACACACTCACCTACACACTCACCTACACACTCACCTACTCACTCACCTACTCACTCACCTACACACCTACACACTCACCTACACACTCACCTACACACTCACCTACACACTCACCTACACACCTACACACTCACCTACACACTCACCTACTCACTCACCTACTCACTCACCTACACACCTACACACTCACCTACTCACCTACACACTCACCTACTCACTCACCTACTCACTCACCTACACACTCACCTACACACTCACTCACTCACCTACACACTCACCTACTCACTCACCTACTCACTCACCTACACACTCACCTACACACTCACTCACTCACCTACACACTCACCTACTCACTCACTTACTCACCTACACACTCACTCACCTACACACTCGCCTACACACTCACTCACTCACCTACTCACTCACCTACATACTCACCTACACACTCACCTACACACTCACTCACCTACACACTCACTCACCTACACACTCACCTACACACTCACCTACACACTCACTCACCTACACACTCACCTACACACTCACCTACACACCTACACACTCACCTACACACTCACCTACACACTCACCTACTCACACACCTACTCACTCACCTACACACCTACACACTCACCTACTCACCTACTCACACACCTACTCACTCACCTACACACCTACACACTCACCTACACACTCACCTACTCACTCACCTACTCACTCACCTACACACCTACACACTCACCTACTCACCTACACACTCACATACTCACTCACCTACTCACTCACCTACACACTCACCTACACACTCACTCACTCACCTACTCACTCACCTACTCACTCACCTACACACTCACCTACACACTCACTCACTCACCTACACACTCACCTACACACTCACTCACCTACACACTCACCTACACACTCACCTACACACTCACCTACACACTCACTCACTCACCTACACACTCACCTACTCACTCACTCACTCACCTACACACTCACTCATCTACACACTCACCTACACACTCACTCACTCACCTACACACTCACCTACACACTCACCTACTCACTCACCTACTCACTCACCTACACACTCACCTACACACTCACTCACTCACCTACTCACTCACCTACACACTCACCTACTCACCTACACACACTCACCTACACACTCACCTACACACTCACCTACACACTCACCTACACACTCACTCACTCACCTACTCACTCACCTACACACTCACTCACCTACACACTCACCTACACACTCACTCACTCACCTACTCACTCACCTACTCACTCACCTACACACTCACCTACACACTCACCTACACACTCACCTACACACTCACCTACTCACTCACCTACACACCTACACACTCACCTACTCACCTACACACTCACCTACTCACTCACCTACACACCTACACACTCACCTACTCACCTTCACACTCACTCACCTACACACTCACCTACACACTCACCTACTCACTCACCTACTCACTCACCTACACACTCACCTACACACTCACCTACTCACCTACACACTCACCTACTCACTCACCTACACACTCACTCACTCACCTACTCACTCACCTACTCACTCACCTACACACTCACCTACACACTCACTCACTCACTCACCTTCACACTCACTCACCTACACACTCACTCACCTACTCACTCACCTACTCACTCACCTACACACCTACACACTCACCTACACACTCACCTACTCACTCACCTACACACTCACCTACACACTCACTCACTCACCTACTCACTCACCTACTCACTCACCTACACACTCACCTACACACTCACTCACTCACTCACCTACACACTCACCTACACACTCACTCACCTACACACTCACTCACCTACACACTCACTCACTCACCTACTCACCTACACACTCACCTACACACACACCTACTCACTCACCTACTCACTCACCTACTCACTCACCTACACACTCACTCACTCACCTACACACTCACCTACTCACTCACCTACACACTCACCTACTCACACACTCACTCACCTACTCACTCACTCACCTTCACACTCACTCACCTATACACTCACTCACCTACACACACACTCACCTACACACTCACCCACTTACTCACCCACCCACTCACTCACCTACACACTCACCTACACACTCACCTACACACTCACCCACTTACTCACCCACCTACTCACTCACCCACTCACTCACCCACACACTCACCTACACACTCACCTACTCACTCACCTACACACTCACCTACACACTCACCTACACATTCACCTACTCACTCACCTACACACTCACCTACACACTCACCTACTCACACACCTACACACTCACCTACTCACTCACCTACACACTCACCTACACACTCACCTACACACTCACCTACTCACCTACACACTCACCCACTCACTCACCCACTCACTCACCTACACACTCACCCACTCACTCACCTACACACTCACCTACTCACTCACCTACACACCTACACACTCACCTACTCACTCACCCAGTCACTCACCCACCCACTCAATCACTCACTCACCCAGTCACTCACTCACTCACTCACCCACTCACTCACTCACCCACTCACTCACTCACCCACCTACACACTCACTCACTCACCCACTCAGTCACCCACTCACTCACTCACCCACTCACCCACTCACTCACTCACCCACTCACTCACTCACCCACTCACTCACTCACCCACTCACTCACTCACTCACCCACTCACTCACTCACCCACTCACCCACTCACTCACTCACTCACCCACCTACTCACTCACTCACTCACCCACTCACCCACCTAATCACCTACTCACCAACTCACTCACCTACTCACTCACTCACTCACCCACTCACTCACTTACTCACCTACACAGTCACTCACTCACCCACTCACTCACTCACTCACCCACCCACTCACCCACTCACTCACTCACTCACCCACCCACCCACTCACTCACCCACCCACTCACTCACTCACTCACCCACTCACTCACTCACCCACTCACTCACCCACTCACTCACTCACTCACCTACTCACTCACCTACTCACTCACCTACACACTCACCTACTCACCCACTCACCTACACACTCACCTACACACTCACTCACTCACCCATTCACTCACCTACACACTCACCTACACACTCACCTACTCACTCACTCACCTTCTCACTCACTCACCTACACACTCACCTACACACTCACCTACACACTCACCTACTCACCCACTCACTCACTCACCACTCACCTACACACTCACCTACACACTCACCTACACACTCACCTACACACTCACCTACACACTCACCCACTCACTCACCCACTCACTCACTCACTCACCCACTCACTCACTCACCCACTCACTCACCCACTCACTCACCTACACACTCACCCACTCACTCACCCACTCACCCACTCACTCACCCACTCACTCACTCACCCACTCACCCACCCACTCACTCACCCACTCACTCACTCACCCACTCACTCACTCACTCACCCACTCACTCATTCACTCACTCACCCACTCACTCACCCACTCACTCACCCACTCACTCACTCACTCACCCACTCACTCACCAATCACTCACTCACTCACCCACTCACTCACTCACTCACCCACTCACCCACTCACTCACTCACCCACTCACTCACTCACTCACTCACCACTCACTCACCCTCACTCACTCACTCACTCACCCACTCACTCACTCACCCACTCACTCACTCACTCACCAACTCACTCACTCACTCACCTACTCACTCACCCACTCACTCACTCACCCACTCACCCACCCACTCACTCACCCACTCACTCACTCACTCACCAACTCACTCACTCACTCACCTACTCACTCACTCACTTACTCACCCACCCACCCACTCACTCACTCACCCACTCACTCACTCACCCACTCACTCACCCACTCACTCACTCACTCACCAACTCACCCACTCACTCACTCACCCACTCACTCAGCCACATCACTCACCCACTCACTCACTCACTCACCCACTCACCCACTCACCTACTCACCCACTCACTCACCCACTCACCCACCTCACCCACTCACTCACTCACTCACCCACTCACCCACTCACCTACTCACCCACTCACTCACCCACTCACTCACCCACTCACCCACCCACTCACCCACTCACCTAGTCACCTACCCACCCACTCACTCACTCACTCACCCACTCACCCACTCACTCACCCACCCACTCACCCACTCACCCACTCACTCACTCACCTACACACTCACTCACCCACTCACCCACTCACTCACTCACTCACCCACCCACTCACTCACCTACTCACCAACTCACTCACCCACTCACTCACTCACCCACTCACTCAGCCACTCACTCACCCACTCACTCACTCACTCACCCACTCACCCACTCACTCACTCACCCACCCACTCACCCACTCACTCACCCTCTCACCCACTCACCCACTCACTCACCCACTCACTCACTCACCCACTCACTCAGCCACTCACTCACCCACTCACTCACTCACTCACCCACTCACTCACCTACTCACTCACTCACTCACCTACACACTCACCCACTCACTCATCTCCACACTCACCTACTAACTCACCTACACACCTACTCACTCACCTACTCACCCACTCACTCACCCACTCACCCACTCACTCACTCACCCACTCACTCAGCCACTCACCCACTCACTCACCCACTCACCCACCCACTCACTCACTCACTCACCCACTCACTCACTCACCCACTCACCCACTCACCTACTCACTCACTCACTCACCCACTTCACTCACTCACTCACCCACTCACTCACTCACCCACTCACTCACTCACCCACTCACTCACTCACTCACCCACTCACTCACTCACCCACTCACTCACTCACCCACTCACTCACTCACACCTCACTCACTCACCACTCACTCACTCACTCACCCACTCACTCACCAACTCACTCACCCACTCACTCACTCACCCACTCACTCACTCACTCACCCACTCACTCACCCACTCACTCACCCACTCACTCACTCACTCACCCACTCACCCACTCACTCACTCACCCACTCACTCACCCACTCACTCACCACTCACTCACCCACTCACTCACTCACTCACCCACTCACTCACTCACTCACCCACTCACTCACTCACCAACTCACTCACTCACTCACCTACTCACTCACCCACTCACTCACTCACCCACTCACCCACCCACTCACTCACCCACTCACTCACTCACTCACCAACTCACTCACTCACTCACCTACTCACTCACTCACTTACTCACCCACCCACCCACTCACTCACTCACTCACCCACTCACTCACCCACTCACTCACTCACTCACCAACTCACTCACTCACTCACCTACTCACTCACTCACTCACCCACTCACCTACTCACCTACTCACTCACCCACTCACTCACCCACCCACTCACCCACTCACCTACTCACTCACTCACCTACTCACCGACACACTCACTCACTCACTCACCCACTCACTCACTCACTCACCCACCCACTCACCCACTCACTCACTCACTCACCCACCCACCCACTCACTCACTCACTCACCCACTCACCCACTCACTCACCCACCCACTCACCCACTCATCCACTCATTCACTCACTCACCTACACACTCACTCACCTACACACTCACTCACCCACTCACCCACTCACTCACTCACCCACCCACTCACTCACCTACTCACCAACTCACCCACTCACTCACTCACCCACTCACTCAGCCACTCACTCACCCACTCACTAACTCACTCACCCACTCACCCACTCACCTACTCACCCACTCACTCACCCACTCACCCACTCACTCACCCACTCACTCACTCACTCACCCACTCACCCACTCACCTACTCACCCACTCACTCACCCACTCACTCACCCACTCACCCACCCACTCACCCACTCACCTAGTCACCTACCCACCCACTCACACTCACTCACTCACCCACTCACCCACTCACTCACCCACCGACTCACCCACTCACCCACTCACTCACTCACCTACACACTCACTCACCCACTCACCCACTCACTCACTCACTCACCCACCCACTCACTCACCTACTCACCAACTCACTCACCCACTCACTCACTCACCCACTCACTCAGCCACTCACTCACCCACTCACTCACTCACTCACCCACTCACCCACTCACTCACTCACTCACCCACCCACTCACCCACTCACTCACCCTCTCACCCACTCACCCACTCACTCACCCACTCACTCACTCACCCACTCACTCAGCCACTCACTCACCCACTCACTCACTCACTCACCCACTCACTCACCTACTCACTCACTCACTCACCTACACACTCACCCACTCACTCATCTACACACTCACCTACTAACTCACCTACACACCTACTCACTCACCTACTCACCCACTCACTCACCCACTCACCCACTCACTCACTCACCCACTCACTCAGCCACTCACCCACTCACTCACCCACTCACCCACCCACTCACTCACTCACTCACCCACTCACTCACTCACTCACCCACTCACTCACTCACCTACTCACTCACTCACTCACCCACTCACTCACTCACTCACCCACTCACTCACTCACTCACCCACTCACTCACTCACCCACTCACTCACTCACTCACCCACTCACTCACTCACCCACTCACTCACTCACCCACTCACTCACTCACTCACCCACTCACTCACTCACCCACTCACTCACTCACTCACCCACTCACTCACCAACTCACTCACCCACTCACTCACTCACCCACTCACTCACTCACTCACCCACTCACTCACCCACTCACTCACTCACTCACCCACTCACTCACCCACTCACTCACTCACCTACACACTCACTCACTCACCCACTCACTCACCAACTCACTCACCCACTCACCCACTCACTCACTCACCTACTCACTCACTCACCCACCCACCCACTCACCCACTCACCCACTCACTCAGCCACTCACTCACCCACTCACTCACTCACCCACTCACTCACTCACCCACTCACTCACTCACTCACACACTCACTCACTCACCCACTCACTCACTCACTCACCTACTCACTCACTCACTCACCCACTCACTCACTTACTCACCCACTCACTCACCCACTCACTCACCCACTCACTCACTCACTCACCCACTCACTCACTCACACACTCACTCACTCACTCACCCACTCACTCACCCACTCACCAACTCACTCACTCACTCACCCACTCACTCACCCACTCACTCACTCACTCACCCACTCACCAACTCACTCACTCACCCACTCACTCACTCACCCACTCACCCACTCACCTACTCACTCACCCACTCACTCACCTACTCACTCACCCACTCACTCACCCACTCACTCACTCACCCACCCACTCACCCACCCACCCACTCACCACTCACTCACTCACTCACCCACTCACTCACTCACTCACCCACTCACTCACTCACTCACCCACTCACTCACCCACTCACTCACTCACCTACACACTCACTCACTCACCCACTCACTCACCAACTCACTCACCCACTCACCCACTCACTCACTCACTCACCTACTCACTCACTCACTCACCCACCCACCCACTCACTCACTCACCCACTCACTCAGCCACTCACTCACCCACTCACTCACTCACTCACCCACTCACTCACTCACTCACCCACTCACCCACCCACTCACCCACTCACCCACCCACCCACTCACTCACCCACTCACTCACCCACCCACTCACTCACCCACTCACTCACTCACCCACTCACTCACTCACCCACTCACTCACCCACCCACTCACTCACCCACTCATCCACTCACTCACCCACTCACTCACCCACTCACTCACCCACCCACTCACTCACTCACTCACCCACTCACTCACCCACTCACTCACTCACTCACCCACACACTCACCCACTCACTCACCCACTCACTCACCCACTCACCCACCCACCCACTCACTCACCCACTCACTCACCCACCCACTCACTCACCCACTCACTCACTCACTCACCCACTCACTCACTCACCCACTCACTCACCCACCCACTCACTCACCCACTCATCCACTCACTCACTCACCCACTCACTCACCCACTCACTCACCCACCCACTCACTCACCCACTCACTCACTCACTCACCCACTCACTCACTCACTCACCCACTCACTCACCCACCCACTCACTCACCCACTCATCCACTCACTCACTCACCCACTCACTCACCCACTCACTCACCCACTCACTCACCCACTCACTCACCCACTCACCAACTCACTCACCTGGCCAGGTACCCAGCATGGAGCCAGGATGGACAGATCCAGCCACCAATCTGAGTGGGAGACAGACAGACAGACAGACGGACAGACAGACAGACGGACAGACAGACAGACAGAGAGAGAGACAGACAGACAGACGGACAGATGCAGTAAGAGACAGAGAGAGAGAGAGACCTTCAGAGATCCATAGAGTTACACTACACTACTATACACTACACTACTATACACTACACTATACACTACACTACTATACACTACACTACTATACACTACACTATACACTACACTACTATACACTACACTACTATACACTACACTATACACTACACTACTATACACTACACTATACACTACACTACTATACACTACACTATACACTACACTA
>NW_027422648.1:195434-207934 GCF_048934315.1 Petromyzon marinus
CTCTCTGTGTGTCTCTGTGTGTGTGTCTCTGTGTGAGTCTCTGTGTGTGTCTCTGTGTGTGTCTCTGTGTGTGTCTCTGTGTGTCTCTGTGAGTGTCTCTGTGTGTCTCTCTGTGTGTCTCTGTGTGTGTGTCTCTGTGTGAGTCTCTGTGTGTGTCTCTGTGTGTGTCTCTGTGTGTGTGTCTCTTTGTGTGTCTCTGTGTGTGTCTCTGTGCGTGTCTCTGTGTGTCTCTGTGTGTGTCTCTGTGTGTATCTCTGTGTGTGTCTCTGTGTGTGTCTCTGTGTGTGTCTCTGTGTGTCTCTGTGAGTGTCTCTGTGTGTCTCTCTGTGTGTCTCTGTGTGTGTGTCTCTGTGTGAGTCTCTGTGTGTGTCTCTGTGTGTGTCTCTGTGTGAGTTTCTCTGTGTGTGTCTCTGTGTGAGTCTCTGTGTGAGTCTCTGTGTGTCTCTGTGTGTCTCTGTGTGTGTCTCTGTGCGTGTCTCTGTGTGTCTCTCTGTGTGTCTCTGTGTGAGTGTCTCTGTGTGTGTCTCTGTGTGTGTCTCTGTGCGTGTCTCTGTGCGTTTCTCTGTGTGTGTCTCTGCGTGTGTCTGTGTGTGTCTCTGTGTGTGTCTCTGTGTGTCTCTGTGTGTGTCTCTGTGTGTGTCTCTGTGTGTGTCTCTGTGCGTGTCTCTGTGCGTGTCGCTGTGTGTGTCTCTGCGTGTGTCTGTGTGTGTCTCTGTGTGTGTCTCTGTGAGTGTCTCTGTGTGTGTGTGTGTCTCTGTGTGAGTCTCTGTGTGTGTCTCTGTGTGTGTCTCTGTGTGTGTGTCTCTTTGTGTGTCTCTGTGTGTCTCTCTGTGTGTCTCTCTGTGTGTCTCTGTGTGTCTCTCTGTGTGTCTCTGTGTGAGTCTCTGTGTGAGTCTCTGTGTGTGTCTCTGTGTGAGTCTCTGTGTGTGAGTCTCTGTGTGTGTCTGTGTGAGTCTCTGTGTGTGTCTCTGTGTGAGTCTCTGTGTGTGAGTCTCTGTGTGTGTCTCTGTGTGTGTCTCTGTGAGTCTCTGTGTGAGTCTCTTTGTGTGTCTCTGTGTGAGTCTCTGTGTGTCTCTGTGTGAGTCTCTGTGTGTGTCTCTCTGTGTCTCTGTGTGTGTCTCTGTGTCTCTGTGTGTCTCTGTGTGTGTCTCTGTGTGTGTTTCTGTGTGTCTCTGTGTGAGTCTCTGTGTGTGAGTCTCTGTGTGATGTCTCTGTGTGAGTCTCTGTGTGTGTCTCTGTGTGAGTCTCTGTGTGAGTCTCTGTGTGAGTCTCTGTGTGAGTCTCTGTGTGTGTCTCTGTGTGAGTCTCTGTGTGAGTCTCTGTGTCTCTGTGTGAGTCTCTGTGTGTGTCTCTCTGTGTCTCTGTGTGTGTCTCTGTGTCTCTGTGTGTGTCTGTGTGTGAGTCTCTGTGAGTCTCTGTGTGAGTCTCTGTGAGTCTCTGTGTGAGTCTCTGTGTGTGTCTCTGTGTGAGTCTCTGTGTGAGTCTCTGTGTGAGTCTCTGTGTGTGTCTGTGTGTCTCTGTGTGAGTCTCTGTGTGTGTCTCTGTGTGAGTCTCTGTGTGAGTCTCTGTGTGAGTCTCTGTGTGTGTCTGTGTGTGTCTCTGTGTGAGTCTCTGTGTGAGTCTCTGTGTGAGTCTCTGTGTGAGTCTCTGTGTGTGTCTGTGTGTCTCTGTGTGAGTCTCTGTGTGTGTCTCTGTGTGAGTCTCTGTGTGTGTCTCTGTGTGAGTCTCTGTGTGAGTCTCTGTGTGTCTCTGTGTGTCTCTCTGTGAGTCTCTGTGTGTGTCTCTGTGTGAGTCTCTGTGTGAGTCTCTGTGTGAGTCTCTGTGTGTGTCTCTGTGTCTCTGTGTGAGTCTCTGTGTGTCTCTCTGTGTGTGTCTCTATGTGAGTCCCTGTGTGTGTCTCTGTGTGAGTCTCTGTGTGAGTCTCTCTGTGTGTGTCTCTGTGTGAGTCTCTGTGTGTGAGTCTCTGTGTGTGTCTCTGTGTGAGTCTCTGTGTGTGTCTCTGTGTGAGTCTCTGTCTCTCTGTGTGTGTCTCTGTGTGTGTCTCTCTGTGTCTCTGTGTGAGTCTCTGTGTCTCTGTGTGTGTCTCTGTGTGAGTCTCTGTGTGTGAGTCTCTGTGTGTGTCTCTGTGTGAGTCTCTGTGTGTGTGTCTCTGTGTGAGTCTCTGTGTCTCTGTGTGTGTCTCTGTGTGAGTCTCTGTGTGAGTCTCTGTGTGTGTCTCTGTGTGTGTCTCTGTGTGAGTCTTTGTGTGTGTCTCTGTGTGTGTCTCTGTGTGTGTCTCTGTGTGAGTCTCTGAGTCTCTGTGTGTGTCTCTGTGTGAGTCTGTGTGTGTCTATGTGTGTGTCTCTGTGAGTGTCTCTGTGTGTCTCTCTGTGTCTCTGTGTGTGTCTCTGTGTGTCTCTGTGTGTGTCTCTGTGTGTGTCTCTGTGTGAGTGTCTCTGTGTGTCTCTCTGTGTGAGTCTCTGTGTGTCTCTGTGTGTGTCTCTGTGTCTCTGTGTGTGTCTCTGTGTGTGTCTCTGAGTGTGTCTCTGTGTGAGTCTCTGAGTGAGTCTCTGTGTGTGTCTCTGTGTGTGTCTCTGTGTGTGTCTCTGTGTGTGTGAGTCTCTGTGTCTGTCTCTGTGTGTGAGTCTCTGTGTGAGTCTCTGTGTGTGTCTCTGTGTGAGTCTCTGTGTGAGTCTCTGTGTGTGTGTCTGTGTGTGTGTCTCTGTGTGTGTCTCTGTGTGTGTGAGTCTCTGTGTGTGTGAGTCTCTGTGTGTGTCTCTGTGTGTGAGTCTCTGTGTGAGTCTCTGTGTGTGTCTCTGTGTGAGTCTCTGTGTGAGTCTCTGTGTGTGTGTCTGTGTGTGTGTCTCTGTGTGTGTCTCTGTGTGTGTGAGTCTCTGTGTGTGTGAGTCTCTGTGTGAGTCTCTGTGTGAGTCTCTGTGTGAGTCTCTGTGTGTGTCTCTGTGTGTGTCTCTGTGTGAGTCTCTGTGTGTGTCTGTGTGTCTCTGTGTGAGTCTCTGTGTGTGTCTCTGCGTGAGTCTCTGTGTGAGTCTCTGTGTGTCTCTGTGTGTCTCTCTGTGAGTCTCTGTGTGTGTCTCTGTGTGAGTCTCTGTGTGAGTCTCTGTGTGAGTCTCTGTGTGTGTCTCTGTGTGAGTCTCTGTGTGTCTCTCTGTGTGTCTCTATGTGAGTCCCTGTGTGTGTCTCTGTGTGAGTCTCTGTGTGAGTCTCTCTGTGTGTGTCTCTGTGTGTGTCTCTGTGTGAGTCTCTGTGTGAGTCTCTGTGTGAGTCTCTGTGTGTGTCTCTGTGTGAGTCTCTGTCTCTCTGTGTGTGTCTCTGTGTGTGTCTCTCTGTGTCTCTGTGTGAGTCTCTGTGTCTCTGTGTGTGTCTCTGTGTGAGTCTCTGTGTGTGAGTCTCTGTGTGTGTCTCTGTGTGAGTCTCTGTGTGTGTGTCTCTGTGTGAGTCTCTGTCTCTCTGTGTGTGTCTCTGTGTGTGTCTCTCTGTGTCTCTGTGTGAGTCTCTGTGTCTCTGTGTGTGTCTCTGTGTGAGTCTCTGTGTGTGAGTCTCTGTGTGTGTCTCTGTGTGAGTCTCTGTGTGTGTGTCTCTGTGTGAGTCTCTGTGTCTCTGTGTGTGTCTCTGTGTGAGTCTCTGTGTGAGTCTCTGTGTGTGTCTCTGTGTGTGTCTCTGTGTGAGTCTTTGTGTGTGTCTCTGTGTGTGTCTCTGTGTGTGTCTCTGTGTGTGTCTCTGTGTGAGTCTCTGAGTCTCTGTGTGTGTCTCTGTGTGAGTCTGTGTGTGTCTATGTGTGTGTCTCTGTGAGTGTCTCTGTGTGTCTCTCTGTGTCTCTGTGTGTGTCTCTGTGTGTCTCTGTGTGTGTCTCTGTGTGAGTGTCTCTGTGTGTCTCTCTGTGTGAGTCTCTGTGTGTCTCTGTGTGTGTCTCTGTGTCTCTGTGTGTGTCTCTGTGTGTGTCTCTGAGTGTGTCTCTGTGTGAGTCTCTGAGTGAGTCTCTGTGTGTGTCTCTGTGTGTGTCTCTGTGTGTGTGAGTCTCTGTGTGTGTGAGTCTCTGTGTGTGTCTCTGTGTGTGAGTCTCTGTGTGAGTCTCTGTGTGTGTCTCTGTGTGAGTCTCTGTGTGAGTCTCTGTGTGTGTGTCTGTGTGTGTGTCTCTGTGTGTGTCTGTGTGTGTGTCTCTGTGTGTGTCTCTGTGTGTGAGTCTCTGTGTGAGTCTCTGTGTGTGTCTCTGTGTGAGTCTCTGTGTGAGTCTCTGTGTGTGTCTCTGTGTGAGTCTCTGTGGGAGTCTCTGTGTGTGTGTCTGTGTGTGTGTCTCTGTGTGAGTCTCTGTGTGTGTGAGTCTCTGTGTGTGTCTCTGTGTGTGAGTCTCTGTGTGAGTCTCTGTGTGTGTCTCTGTGTGAGTCTCTGTGTGAGTCTCTCTGTGTGTGTCTCTGTGTGTGTGTCTGTGTGAGTGTCTGTGTGAGTCTCTGTGTGTGTCTCTGTGTGAGTCTCTGTGTGTGTCTCTGTGTGAGTCTCTGTGTGAGTCTCTGTGTGTGTCTCTGTGTGAGTCTCTGTGTGAGTCTCTGTGTGTGTCTCTGTGTGAGTCTCTGTGTGAGTCTCTGTGTGTGTGTCTGTGTGTGTGTCTCTGTGTGAGTCTCTGTGTGTGTGAGTCTCTGTGTGTGTCTCTGTGTGTGAGTCTCTGTGTGTGTCTCTGTGTGTGTCTCTGTGTGAGTCTCTGTGTGAGTCTCTCTGTGTGTGTCTCTGTGTGTGTGTCTGTGTGAGTCTCTGTGTGAGTCTCTGTGTGTGTCTCTGTGTGTGTCTCTGTGTCTCTGTGTGTGTCTGTGTGAGTCTCTGTGTGAGTCTCTGTGTGTGTCTCTGTGTGAGTCTCTGTGTGTGTCTCTGTGTGTGTCTCTGTGTGTGTCTCTGTGTGAGTCTCTGTGTGAGTCTCTGTGTGAGTCTCTGTGTGAGTCTCTCTCTGTGTGAGTCTCTGTGTGAGTCTCTGTGTGAGTCTCTGTGTGTGTCTCTGTGTGTGTCTCTGTGTGAGTCTCTGTGTGAGTCTCTGTGTGTGTCTCTGTGTGAGTCTCTGTGTGTGTCTCTGTGTGTGTCTGTGTGTGTAACCCCCCCGTGTAGATGAGATGGTAGAGTCCACTCCGCACCTCCACACTGCCTACTGGACGAGTCCATCACCGAACGGGGGGAGTTTCGGCGATGCAGGGTGTGGATGGTGAGGCAGCTCATCAACGGATCGCAGTCATCAGCATCATCATCAGCAGCAGCAGCTGATGATGATGATGTTGTTGTTGTTGCCCTGAGCTGAGAGACAGCAGCATCACAATCAGCATCATCATCATCATCAACATCATCATCATCAACATCATCAGCATCATCAACATCATCATCATCATCAAGATCATCATCAGCATCATCATCAACATCAACATCAACATCATTATCAACATCATTATCAACTTCAGCAGCAACATCATCATCAACATCATCATCATCAACATCATCATCAACATCAACATCACCAACATCATCACCACTATCATCATCATCAACATCATCATCAACATCCTTATCACCATCATCAACATCATCAACATCATCATTAACTGACTGACCGAGTGATTGACTGACTAATTGAGTGACTGACTCACTAACTCACCGAGTTACTAACTAAGTGACTGAGTGAGTGACTGACTCAGTGACTGAGTGAGTAACTGCCTCACCGCGTGACGGAATGACTGACTAAGTGACTGAGTGAGTGACTGACTCAGTGACTGAGTGAGTAACTGACTCACCGAGTGACTGATTGACTCAGTGACTGAGTGAATAACTGACTCACCGAGTGACAGAATGACTGACTAAGTGACTGAGTGAGTGACTGACTCAGTGACCGACTGTTTGAATCAGTAACTGACTGACTAAGTGCCTGAGTGACTGACTGACTGACTAACTGACTGACCGACTGACTGCCTCACTGAGCGACTGACTGACTGCCTGACTGACTGACTAACTAACTGACTGACTGACTGCCTGACTGACTAACTAACTGACCGACTCACTAACTGACTGACTAACTTAAAAACTAACTGTCTGAGTAACTGACTCGTTGCCTGAGTGACTGATTAACTGACTGACTGCCTGACTGCCCGACCGACCGACTGCCTCACTGAGTGACTGACTGAGTAACTGACCAACTGCCTGACTAACCGACTGACTGTCTCACTGACCGACTGACTGACTGACTCACTGACCGACTGACTGAGTGACTGGCTGAGTGAGTGACTGACTGACTCACTGACCGACTGACTGAGTGACTGGCTGAGTGAGTGACTGACTGACTCACTGACCGACTGACTGAGTGACTGACTGAGTGACTGACTGAGTGACTCACTGACCGACTGACTGAGTGACTGACTGAGTGAGGGACTGAGTGAGTGACTGACTGACTCACTGACCGACTGACTGAGTGACTGACTGAGTGAGTGACTGACTGACTCACTGACCGACTGACTGAGTGACTGACTGAGTGAGGGACTGAGTGAGTGACTGACTGAGTGAGTGACTGAGTGGGTGACTGACCGACTGACTGAGTGACTGCCTCACTGAGCGACTGACTGAGTGAGTGACTGAGTGACTGACTGAGTGGGTGACTGAGTGAGTGACTGAGTGACTGACTGAGTGAGTGACTGACTGAGTGACTAAGTGACTGACTGACTGAGTGACTGAGTGAGTGACCGAGTGACTGATTGAGTGAGTGACTGAGTGACTGACTGAGTGACTGACTGAGTGACTAAGTGACTGACTGACTGAGTGACTGAGTGAGTGACCGAGTGACTGATTGAGTGAGTGACTGAGTGACTGACTGAGTGACTGACTGAGTGAGTGACTGACTGACTCACTGACCGACTGACTGAGTGACTGACTGAGTGAGTGACTGACTGAGTGAGTGACTGAGTGAGTGACTGAGTGAGTGACTGAGTGACTGACTGAGTGAGTGACTGAGTGACTGACTGACTGAGTGACTGAGTGACCGAGTGAGTGACTGAGTGACTGACTGAGTGACTGACTGAGTGAGTGACTGAGTGACTGACTGACTGAGTGACTGAGTGAGTGACTGAGTGACTGTGTGAGTGACTGAATGAGTGAGTGACTGAGTGAGTGACTGAGTGACTGATTGAGTGAGTGGCTGAGTGACTGAATGAGTGAGTGACTGAGTGAGTGACTGAGTGACTGAGTGACTGATTGAGTGAGTGGCTGAGTGACTGAGTGACTGACTGCATGAGTGAGTGACCGAGTGACTGGCTGACTGAGTGACCGACTGACTGAGTGACTGAGTGACTGTGTGAGTGACTGACTGAGTGAGTGACTGAATGACTGAGTGACTGAGTGAGTAACTGACTGACTGACTGAGTGACTGAGTGAGTGACTGAGTTACTGAATGAGTGAGTGACTGAGTGAGTGACTGAGTGACTGAGTGAGTGACTGACTGACTGAGTGAGTGAATGAGTGACTGAGTGACTGACTGACTGACTGACCGAGTGACTGACTGACTGAGTGAGTGACCGAGTGAGTGACTGACTGAGTGACTAAGTGAGTTACCGAGTGACTGATTGAGTGAGTGACTGAGTGACTGACTGAGTGACTGACTGAGTGAGTGACTGACTGAGTGACTGCTGCTGCTGCTGATGAAGGTGGTGGTGGTAGTGGTAGTGCCAGACACCGCGTGAGTCTTGATGTACTGAGTGACTGAGTGAGTGAGTGACTGACTGAATGACTGACTGAGTGAGTGACTGAGTGAGTGAGTGAATGACTGAGTGACTGACTGAGTGAGTGACTGAGTGAGTGACTGAGTGAGTGAGTGAATGACTGAGTGACTGACTGAGTGAGTGACTGAGTGAGTGACTGACTGAATGACTGACTGAGTGAGTGACTGAGTGAGTGAGTGAGTGACTGACTAAGTGAGTGACTGACTAAGTGAGTGAGTGAGTGACTGAGTGAGTGAGTGAGTGACTGAGTGAGTGAGTGAGTGACTGACTGAGTGAGTGACTGACTGAGTGACTGCTGCTGCTGATGAAGGTGGTGGTGGTGGTAGTTGTAGTGCCAGACACCGCGTGAGTCTTGATGTACTGAGTGACTGAGTGACTGTGTGAGTGACTGAGTGACTGTGTGACTGACTGAGTGACTGACTGAGTGACTGTGTGAGTGACTGTGTGACTGACTGAGTGACTGACTGAGTGACTGAGTGACTGACTGAGTGACTGTGTGACTGACTGAGTGACTGACTGAGTGACTGAGTGAGTTACTTAGTGAGTGAGTGACTGTGTGAGTGACTGACTGACTGAGTGACTGACTGAGTGACTGACTGAGTGACTGAGTGACTGAGTGAGTGACTGAGTGAGTGACTGACTGAGTGACTGACTGAGCTACACCCCACCTTCTTGCGTGAGTGACTGCTGCTGCTGCTGCTGATGAAGGTGGTGGTAGTTGTAGTGCCAGACACCGCGTGAGTCTTGAAGTACTGACTGACTGAGTGAGTGACTGAGTGACTGACTGAGTGACTGTGTGAGTGACTGACTGAGTGACTGACTGAGTGACTGAGTGACTGACTGAGTGACTGTGTGAGTGTCTGAGTGACTGAGTGAGTGACTGATTGAGTGACTGAGTGACCGAGTGACTGAGTGAGTGACTGAGTGACTGAGTGAGTGACTGACTGACTGAACTACACCCCACCTTCTTGCGTGAGTGACTGCTGCTGCTGCTGATGAAGGTGGTGGTGGTAGTTGTAGTGCCAGACACCGCGTGAGTTTTGATGTGCTGAGTGAATGACTGACTGACAGAGTGACTGACTGAGTGACTGAGTGACTGACTGAGTGAATGACTGAGTGACTGTGTGAGTGACTGACTGAGTGAGTGAGTGACTGAGTGAATGACTGAGTGACTGACTGAGTGACTGAGTGACTGACTGAGTGAATGACTGAGTGACTGTGTGAGTGACTGACTGAGTGAGTGACTGACTGAGTGACTGACTGACTGAGTGACTGAGTGACTGACTGAACTACACCCCACCTTCTTGCGTGAGTGACTGCTGCTGCTGCTGATGAAGGTGGTGGTAGTGGTGGTAGTTGTAGTGCCAGACACCGCGTGAGTCTTGATGTACTGAGTGACTTAGTGACTGAGTGAGTGACTGACTGAGTGACTGACTGAGTGAGTGAGTGACTGAGTGAGTGACTGAGTGAGTGACTGAGTGACTGAGTGACTGACTGAGTGAGTGACTGAGTGAGTGACTGAGTGACTGAGTTAGTTACTGAGTGAGTGACTGAGTGAGTGAGTGACTGTGTAAGTGACTGACTGAGTGACTGACTGAGTGACTGAGTGAATGACTGAGTGACTGACTGAGTGACTGAGTGAGTGACTGAGTGAGTTACTGAGTGAGTGACTGAGTGAGTGAGTGACTGTGTGAGTGACTGAGTGACTGAGTGACTGAGTGAATGACTGAGTGAATGACTGAGTGACTGACTGAGTGACTGACTGAGTGACTGAGTGACTGACTGAGCTACACCCCACCTTCTTGCGTGAGTGACTGCTGCTGCTGATGAAGGTGGTGGTGGTGGTGGTAGTTGTAGTGCCAGACACCGCGTGAGTCTTGATGTACTGAGTGACTGAGTGACTGACTGAGTGAGTGACTGAGTGACTGACTGACTGACTGAGTGACTGACTGAGTGAGTGAGTGACTGACTGACTGAGTGACTGAGTGACTGACTGAGTGACTGAGTGAGTGAGTGACTGACTGAGTGAGTGACTGAGTGACTGAGTGACTGACTGAGTGACTGACTGAGTGACTGAGTGAGTGACTGAGTGACTGAGTGACTGACTGAGTGACTGACTGAGTGACTGACTGAGTGACTGAGTGACTGACTGAGTGACTGACTGAGCTACACCCCACCTTCTTGCGTGAGTGACTGCTGCTGCTGATGAAGGTGGTGGTGGTGGTGGTAGTTGTAGTGCCAGACACCGCGTGAGTTTTGATGTGCTGAGTGAATGACTGACTGACTGACTGAGTGACTGACTGAGTGACTGAGTGAGTGACTGTGTGAGTGACTGACTGAGTGACTGACTGAGTGACTGAGTGACTGACTGAGTGACTGTGTGACTGACTGAGTGACTGACTGAGTGACTGAGTGAGTGACTGAGTGAGTGACTGAGCTACACCCCACCTTCTTGCGTGAGTGACTGCTGCTGCTGATGAAGGTGGTGGTGGTGGTGGTGGTAGTTGTAGTGCCAGACACCGCGTGAGTCTTGATGTGCTTCCGGAGTGAGCTGGGGTCTGTGTACCGCTTCGAGCAGCCAGGGACTTGACAGGCATACGGCTTCTGGAGAGAGACACGGGGAGAGAGACACGGGGAGAGACACGGGGAGAGACACAGAGAGAGACACGGGGAGAGACACGGGGAGAGAGACACGGGGAGAGAGACACGGGGAGAGACACAGAGAGAGAGACACGGGGAGAGACACGGGGAGAGAGACACGGGGAGAGACACAGAGAGAGACACGGGGAGAGACACGGGGAGAGAGCCACAGAGAGAGACACGGGGATAGACACGGGGAGAGAGACACGGGGAGAGAGACACGGGGAGAGAGAGACACAGAGAGAGACACGGGGAGAGAGACACGGGGAGAGAGACACGGGGAGAGAGACACACGGGGTGAGAGACACAGAGAGACACGGGGAGAGAGAGACAGAGAGAGACACAGAGAGAGACACGGGGAGAGAGACACAGAGAGAGACACGGGGAGAGAGAGACACAGAGAGAGAGAGACACAGAGAGAGACACGAGGAGAGACACAGAGAGAGACATGGGGAGAGAGACACGGGGAGAGAGACACACAGAGAGACACGGGGAGAGAGACACGGGGAGAGACACGGGGAGAGAGACACGGGGAGAGAGAGACACAGAGAGAGACACGGGGAGAGACACAGAGAGAGACACGGGGAGAGAGAGACACAGAGAGAGACACGGGGAGAGAGAAACACGGGGAGAGACACGGGGAGAGAGAGACCCGGGGAGAGAGAAACAGAGAGAGACACAGAGAGAGACACGGGGAGAGACACGGGGAGAGAGAGAGACACGGGGAGAGAGAGACACGGGGAGAGAGAGACACGGGGAGAGAGAGACACGGGGAGAGAGAGAGAGAGACACGGGGAGAGAGACACGGGGAGAGACACAGAGAGAGACACGGGGAGAGACACGGGGAGAGAGACACAGAGAGAGACACGGGGAGAGACACAGAGAGAGACACGGGGAGAGACACGGGGAGAGACACAGAGAGAGACACGGGGAGAGACACGGGGAGAGAGACACAGAGAGAGACACGGGGAGAGAGAGACACAGAGAGAGACACGGGGAGAGACACGGGGAGAGAGAGACACGGGGAGAGACACGGGGAGAGACACAGAGAGAGACACGGGGAGAGACACGGGGAGAGAGAGACACGGGGAGAGAGACACAGAGAGAGACACGGGGAGAGACACAGAGAGAGACACGGGGAGAGACACGGGGAGAGAGAGACACGGGGAGAGAGACACAGAGAGAGACACGGGGAGAGAGAGAGACACGGGGAGAGAGAGAGAGACACGGGGAGAGAGACACAGGGAGAGACACGGGGAGAGAGAGACACGGAGAGAGAGACACGGGGAGAGAGACACGCAGAGAGAGACACAGAGAGAGACACGGGGAGAGAGACACAGAGAGAGAGAGACACGGGGTGAGAGACACAGAGAGAGACACGGGGAGAGAGAGACACAGAGAGAGACACGGGGAGAGAGAGACACAGAGAGAGACACGGGGAGAGAGAGACAGAGAGAGACACAGAGAGAGACACGGGGAGAGAGACACGGGGAGAGAGACACAGAGAGAGACACGGGGAGAGAGAGACACAGAGAGAGAGAGACACAGAGAGAGACACGGGGAGAGAGACACGGGGAGAGAGACACGGGGAGAGAGAGACACGGGGTGAGAGACACAGAGAGACACGGGGAGAGAGAGACAGAGAGAGACACAGAGAGAGACACGGGGAGAGAGACACGGGGAGAGAGACACAGAGAGAGACACGGGGAGAGAGAGACACAGAGAGAGAGAGACACAGAGAGAGACACGAGGAGAGACACAGAGAGAGACACAGAGAGAGACACGGGGAGAGAGACACGGGGAGAGAGACACACAGAGAGAGACACGGGGAGAGAGACACGGGGAGAGACACGGGGAGAGAGAGACACAGAGAGAGACACGGGGAGAGACACAGAGAGAGACACGGGGAGAGGGAGACACAGAGAGAGACACGGGGAGAGAGAAACACGGGGAGAGACACGGGGAGAGAGAGACCCGGGGAGAGAGAAACAGAGAGAGACACAGAGAGAGACACGGGGAGAGACACGGGGAGAGAGAGACACGGGGAGAGAGAGACACGGGGAGAGAGAGACACGGGGAGAGAGAGACACGGGGAGAGAGAGAGACACGGGGAGAGACACGGGGAGA
>NW_027422648.1:212934-220434 GCF_048934315.1 Petromyzon marinus
TAGTAGTGGAGTGTATAGTAGTGTAGTGTATAGTGTAGTGTATAGTAGTATAGTGTAGTGTATAGTGTAGTGTATAGTAGTGTAGTGTATAGTGTAGTGTATAGTAGTGGAGTGTATAGTAGTGGAGTGTATAGTAGTGTATAGTGTAGTGAAGCAACAACAACATCAACATCATCAGCACCAGCGGCAGGGTCATCGAGAGGACCTAGTGTGTAGTGTAGTGTATAGTGTATAGTAGTGTAGTGTATAGTAGTGTAGTGTATAGTGTAGTGTATAGTAGTGTAGTGTATAGTGTAGTGTATAGTAGTGTATAGTAGTGTAGTGTATAGTGTAGTGTGTAGTGTATAGTGTATAGTAGTGTATAGTGTAGTGTATAGTGTAGTGTATAGTGTAGTGTATAGTAGTGTATAGTGTAGTGTATAGTGTAGTGTATAGTGTATAGTAGTGTAGTGTATAGTGTAGTGTATAGTAGTGTAGTGTATAGTGTAGTGTATAGTAGTGTAGTGTATAGTGTATAGTAGTGTAGTGTATAGTGTAGTGTATAGTAGTGTAGTGTATAGTGTAGTGTATAGTAGTGTAGTGTATAGTGTAGTGTATAGTAGTGTAGTGTATAGTGTAGTGTATAGTGTAGTGTATAGTAGTGTAGTGTATAGTGTAGTGTGTAGTGTAGTATATGGTGTAGTGTATAGTGTATAGTAGTGTAGTGTATAGTAGTGTAGTGTATAGTAGTGTAGTGTATAGTGTAGTGTGTAGTGTATAGTGTATAGTAGTGTAGTGTATAGTGTAGTGTATAGTAGTGTATAGTGTAGTGTATAGTGTAGTGTATAGTGTATAGTAGTGTAGTGTATAGTGTAGTGTATAGTAGTGTAGTGTATAGTGTAGTGTATAGTAGTGTAGTGTATAGTGTATAGTAGTGTAGTGTATAGTGTAGTGTATAGTAGTGTAGTGTATAGTGTAGTGTATAGTAGTGTAGTGTATAGTGTAGTGTATAGTAGTGTAGTGTATAGTGTAGTGTATAGTGTAGTGTATAGTAGTGTAGTGTATAGTGTAGTGTATAGTAGTGTAGTGTATAGTGTAGTGTATAGTAGTGTAGTGTATAGTGTAGTGTATAGTAGTGTAGTGTATAGTGTAGTGTATAGTAGTGTAGTGTATAGTGTAGTGTATAGTGTAGTGTATAGTAGTGTAGTGTATAGTGTAGTGTATAGTAGTGTAGTGTATAGTGTAGTGTATGGTGTAGTGTATAGTAGTGTAGTGTATAGTGTAGTGTATAGTGTAGTGTATAGTGTAGTGCAGCAACAACAACAACAACATCAACATCATCATCTGAGGGCTACTGAGTCTGAGGGCTACTGAGGGCTACTGAGGGCTACTGAGGCTGAGGGCTACTGAGTCTGAGTGGTACTGAGTCTGAGGGCTACTGAGGGCTACTGAGTCTGAGGTCTACTGAGTCTGAGGGCTACTGAGGGCTACTGAGGGCTACTGAGTCTGAGGGCTACTGAGTCTGATGGCTACTGAGGGCTACTGAGGGCTACTGAGGGCTACTGAGTCTGAGGGCTACTGAGTCTGAGGGCTACTGAGTCTGAGGGCTACTGAGCCTGAGGGCTACTGAGCCTGAGGGCTACTGAGTATGAGGGCTACTGAGGGCTACTGAGGGCTACTGAGTCTGAGGGCTACTGAGCCTGAGGGCTACTGAGTCTGAGGGCTACTGAGTCTGAGGGCTACTGAGTCTGAGGGCTACTGAGTCTGAGGGTTACTGAGTCTGAGGGCTACTGAGTCTGAGGGCTACTGAGTCTGAGGGCTACTGAGTCTGAGGGCTACTGAGGGCTACTGAGTCTGATGGCTACTGAGTCTGTGGGCTACTGAGTCTGAGGGCTACTGAGTCTGAGGGCTACTGAGTCTGAGGGCTACTGAGTCTGAGCGCTACTGAGGGCTACTGAGTCTGAGGGCTACTGAGTCTGAGGGCTACTGAGGGCTACTGAGTCTGTGAGCTACTGAGTCTGAGGGCTACTGAGGCTGTGGGCTACTGAGTCTGAGCGCTACTGAGTCTGAGCGCTACTGAGGGCTACTGAGCCTGAGGGCTACTGAGTCTGAGCGCTACTGAGTCTGAGGGCTACTGAGTCTGAGGGCTACTGAGTCTGAGGGCTACTGAGGGCTACTGAGTCTGAGGGCTACTGAGGGCTACTGAGTCTGTGGACTAATGAGTCTGTGGGCTACTGAGTCTGTGGGCTACTGAGTCTGTGAGCTACTGAGTCTGAGGGCTACTGAGTCTGAGGGCTACTGAGTCTGTGGGCTACTGAGGGCTACTGAGTCTGAGGGTTACTGAGTCTGTGGACTACTGAGTCTGAGGGCTACTGAGTCTGTGGGCTACTGAGTCTGAGGGCTACTGAGTCTGAGGGCTACTGAGTCTGAGGGCTACTGAGCCTGAGGGCTACTGAGCCTGAGGGCTACTGAGGGCTACTGAGCCTGAGGGCTACTGAGCCTGAGGGCTACTGAGTCTGAGGGCTACTGAGTCTGAGGGCTACTGAGCCTGAGGGCTACTGAGTCTGAGGGCTACTGAGCCTGAGGGCTACTGAGTCTGAGGGCTACTGAGCCTGAGGGCTACTGAGTCTGAGGGCTACTGAGCCTGAGGGCTACTGAGCCTGAGGGCTACTGAGTCTGAGGGCTACTGAGCCTGAGGGCTACTGAGTCTGAGGGCTACTGAGTCTGAGGGCTACTGAGTCTGAGGGCTACTGAGTCTGAGGGCTACTGAGGGCTACTGAGTCTGAGGGCTACTGAGTCTGAGGGCTACTGAGTCTGAGGGCTACTGAGTCTGAGGGCTACTGAGTCTGTGGACTACTGAGTCTGAGGGCTACTGAGTCTGAGGGCTACTGAGTCTGTGGGCAACTGAGTCTGTGGGCTACTGAGTCTGAGGGCTACTGAGTCTGTGGACTACTGAGTCTGAGGGCTACTGAGGGCTACTGAGGGCTACTGAGTCTGTGGGCTACTGAGTCTGAGGGCTACTGAGTCTGAGGGCTACTGATTCTGAGGGCTACTGAGTCTGAGGGCTACTGAGTCTGAGGGCTACTGAGGGCTACTGAGTCTGAGGGCTACTGAGTCTGTGGGCTACTGAGTCTGAGGGCTACTGAGGGCTACTGAGTCTGAGGGCTACTGAGTCTGAGGGCTACTGAGGGCTACTGAGGCTGTGGGCTACTGAGGGCTACTGAGTCTGAGGGCTACTGAGTCTGAGGGATACTGAGTCTGTGAGCTACTGAGTCTGTGGGCTACTGAGGGCTACTGAGTCTGAGGGCTACTGAGTCTGAGGGCTACTGAGTCTGAGGGCTACTGAGTCTGTGGACTACTGAGTCTGAGGGCTACTGAGTCTGTGGACTACTGAGTCTGAGGGCTACTGAGTCTGTGGACTACTGAGTCTGAGGGCTACTGAGTCTGAGGGCTACTGAGTCTGAGGGCTACTGAGTCTGTGGACTACTGAGTCTGAGGGCTACTGAGTCTGTGGACTACTGAGTCTGAGGGCTACTGAGGGCTACTGAGTCTGAGGGCTACTGAGTCTGTGGGCTACTGAGCCTGAGGGCTACTGAGTCTGTGGGCTACTGAGGGCTACTGAGTCTGAGGGCTACTGAGTCTGTGGACTACTGAGTCTGAGGGCTACTGAGGGCTACTGAGTCTGAGGGCTACTGAGGGCTACTGAGTCTGAGGGCTACTGAGGGCTACTGAGTCTGAGGGCTACTGAGGGCTACTGAGTCTGAGGGCTACTGAGGGCTACTGAGTCTGAGGGCTACTGAGCCTGAGGGCTACTGAGGGCTACTGAGGGCTACTGAGTCTGAGGGCTACTGAGTCTGTGGGATACTGAGTCTGAGGGCTACTGAGTCTGAGGGCTACTGAGTCTGAGGGCTACTGAGCCTGAGGGCTAATGAGTCTGAGGATTACTCAGGGCTACTGAGGGCTACTGAGTCTGTGGACTACTGAGTCTGTGGACTACTGAGTCTGTGGGCTACTGAGTCTGAGGGCTACTGAGTCTGTGGGCTACTGAGTCTGTGGGCTACTGAGTCTGAGGGCTACTGAGTCTGAGGGCTACTGAGCCTGAGGGCTACTGAGTCTGTGGGCTACTGAGTCTGAGGGCTACTGAGTCTGAGGGCTACTGAGTCTGAGGGCTACTGAGTCTGTGGGCTACTGAGTCTGAGGGCTACTGAGTCTGAGGGCTACTGAGTCTGAGGGCTACTGAGTCTGAGGGCTACTGAGGGCTACTGAGTCTGAGGGCTACTGAGTCTGAGGGCTACTGAGTCTGAGGGCTACTGAGTCTGAGGGATACTGAGTCTGAGGGCTACTGAGTCTGAGGGCTACTGAGTCTGAGGGCTACTGAGTCTGAGGGCTACTGAGTCTGTGGGCTACTGAGTCTGAGGGCTACTGAGTCTGAGGGCTACTGAGTCTGAGGGATACTGAGTCTGAGGGCTACTGAGTCTGAGGGCTACTGAGTCTGAGGGATACTGAGTCTGAGGGATACTGAGTCTGAGGGCTACTGAGGGCTACTGAGTCTGAGGGCTACTGAGTCTGAGGGCTACTGAGGGCTACTGAGGGGTTAGTGATGGACTGCTGAGGGGTTAGTGAGGGGGTTAGTGAGTCTGTGGACTACTGAGTCTGAGGGCTACTGAGTCTGAGGGATACTGAGTCTGAGGGATACTGAGTCTGAGGGATACTGAGTCTGAGGGCTACTGAGTCTGTGGACTACTGAGGCTGAGGGCTACTGAGTCTGAGGGCTACTGAGTCTGAGGGCTACTGAGGGCTACTGAGGGCTACTGAGTCTGAGGGATACTGAGTCTGAGGGATACTGAGTCTGAGGGCTACTGAGTCTGAGGGCTACTGAGTCTGAGGGCTACTGAGTCTGAGGGCTACTGAGTCTGAGGGCTACTGAGTCTGAGGGCTACTGAGGGCTACTGAGTCTGAGGGCTACTGAGTCTGAGGGCTACTGAGTCTGAGGGCTACTGAGTCTGAGGGCTACTGAGTCTGAGGGCTACTGAGGGCTACTGAGTCTGAGGGCTACTGAGTCTGTGGGCTACTGAGTCTGAGGGCTACTGAGTCTGAGGGCTACTGAGGGCTACTGAGTCTGAGGGCTACTGAGTCTGAGGGCTACTGAGTCTGAGGGCTAATGAGGGCTACTGAGTCTGAGGGCTACTGAGTCTGAGGGCTACTGAGTCTGAGGGCTACTGAGGGCTACTGAGTCTGAGGGCTACTGAGTCTGAGGGCTACTGAGTCTGAGGGCTACTGAGGGCTACTGAGTCTGAGGGCTACTGAGCCTGAGGGCTACTGAGTCTGAGGGCTACTGAGGGCTACTGAGTCTGAGGGCTACTGATGGCTACTGAGTCTGAGGGCTACTGAGTCTGAGGGCTACTGAGGGCTACTGAGTCTGAGGGCTACTGAGTCTGTGGGCTACTGAGTCTGAGGGCTACTGAGTCTGAGGGCTACTGATTCTGAGGGCTACTGAGTCTGAGGGCTACTGAGTCTGTGGGCTAATGAGTCTGTGGGCTACTGAGGGCTACTGAGTCTGTGGGCTACTGAGTCTGTGGGCTACTGAGGGCTACTGAGTCTGAGGGCTACTGAGTCTGTGGGCTACTGAGTCTGAGGGCTACTGAGTCTGAGGGCTACTGAGGGCTACTGAGTCTGAGGGCTACTGAGTCTGAGGGCTACTGAGGGCTACTGAGTCTGTGGGCTACTGAGTCTGAGGGCTACTGAGTCTGTGGGCTACTGAGCCTGAGGGCTACTGAGTCTGAGGGCTACTGAGTCTGAGGGCTACTGAGGGCTACTGAGTCTGAGGGCTACTGAGTCTGAGGGCTACTGAGGGCTACTGAGTCTGTGGGCTACTGAGGGCTACTGATTCTGAGGGCTACTGATTCTGAGGGCTACTGAGTCTGAGGGCTACTGAGTCTGAGGGCTATTGAGTCTGAGGGCTACTGAGGGCTACTGAGTCTGAGGGCTACTGAGTCTGTGGGCTAATGAGTCTGAGGGCTACTGAGTCTGAGGGCTACTGAGCCTGAGGGCTACTGAGTCTGAGGGCTACTGATTCTGAGGGCTACTGAGTCTGAGGGCTACTGAGTCTGTGGGCTAATGAGTCTGAGGGCTACTGAGTCTGAGGGCTACTGAGTCTGAGGGCTACTGAGTCTGTGGGCTACTGAGTCTGAGGGCTACTGAGTCTGTGGGCTAATGAGTCTGAGGGCTACTGAGGGCTACTGAGTCTGTGGGCTACTGATTCTGAGGGCTACTGAGTCTGTGGGCTAATGAGTCTGAGGGCTACTGAGTCTGATGGCTACTGAGTCTGAGGGCTACTGAGGGCTACTGAGTCTGTGGGCTACTGAGTCTGAGGGCTACTGAGGGCTACTGAGGGCTACTGAGTCTGAGGGCTACTGAGTCTGAGGACTACTGAGGGCTACCGAGTCTGTGGGCTAACGAGTCTGTGGGCTACCGAGTCTGAGGGCTACTGAGTCTGAGGGCTAGTGAGGGCTACTGAGTCTGAGGGCTACTGAGTCTGAGGGCTACTGAGTCTGAGGGCTACTGAGTCTGAGGGCTACTGAGTCTGAGGGCTACTGAGGGCTACTGAGGGCTACTGAGTCTGAGGGCTACTGAGGGCTACTGAGTCTGAGGGCTACTGAGGGCTACTGAGTCTGTGGACTACTGAGTCTGAGGGCTACTGAGGGCTACTGAGTCTGAGGGCTACTGAGTCTGAGGGCTACTGAGGGCTACTGAGTCTGTGGGCTACTGAGTCTGTGGGCTACTGAGTCTGAGGGCTACTGAGGGCTACTGAGTCTGTGGGCTAATGAGTCTGAGGGCTACTGAGTCTGAGGGCTACTGAGTCTGAGGGCTACTGAGTCTGTGGACTACTGAGTCTGTGGGCTACTGAGCCTGTGGACTACTGAGTCTGTGGGCTACTGAGTCTGAGGGCTACTGAGCCTGTGGGCTACTGAGCCTGAGGGCTACTGAGGGCTACTGAGTCTGTGGGCTACTGAGTCTGAGGGCTACTGAGTCTGAGGGCTACTGAGTCTGAGGGCTACTGAGTCTGAGGGCTACTGAGGGCTACTGAGTCTGAGGGCTACTGAGGGCTACTGAGGCTGTGGACTACTGAGCCTGAGGGCTACTGAGTCTGAGGGCTACTGAGGGCTACTGAGTCTGTGGGCTACTGAGCCTGAGGGCTACTGAGTCTGAGGGCTACTGAGGGCTACTGAGTCTGAGGGCTACTGAGCCTGTGGGCTACTGAGTCTGTGGGCTACTGAGTCTGAGGGCTACTGAGTCTGAGGGCTACTGAGTCTGTGGGCTACTGAGTCTGAGGGCTACTGAGTCTGAGGGCTACTGAGGGCTACTGAGTCTGAGGGCTACTGAGTCTGAGGGCTACTGAGTCTGAGGGCTACTGAGTCTGTGGGCTACTGAGTCTGAGGGCTACTGAGCCTGAGGGCTACTGAGTCTGAGGGCTACTGAGGGCTACTGAGGCTGAGGGCTACTGAGTCTGTGGGCTACTGA
>NW_027422648.1:227934-355434 GCF_048934315.1 Petromyzon marinus
GTGCCGCGCCCGTTTAGCCCCCTCGATTCGGCCGAACAAAAGCTGTTTAGGCATGCGGTGGCTGGGCATGCGGGCTACATGACCCAGCCATCGCAGCCTTGCCCGCCGGAGGAGCTCACCAATGGGACCGTGCCCAGATCTTTCAAGGATTTGTGAGCTCCTCACACAATCCAGCCTGGTTAAACCCAGGATGGATCGTAGGCAGGCCAGCCTAAATGTTTCTAACCGGTGAAGATGTTCCATTAGGGGGGTCCACGTTTCGCAAGCGTAGAGAAGGGAGGGAATGACCGTGGCCGAGAAGACCTGAAGCTTAGTGCGGTGCGACAGACCAGGTGGCTTCCACATGGCGTTATGCAACCGATGAAAAGATATTGCCGCTCGACTGATTCGGAGTGAGACCTCTGCTGTTAAACTGGAGCCGGTCATAAGCACACTGCCCAGGTATGGGAAACTCTCCACTCTCTCCACAACTGCCCCATCACCGATTGGGAGTTGTGGGGGTGGAGTGTCCGATTATACAAAATACCCAGGCAGGTGCTTAGTTTTGGTGGAGCTGATGGTAAGGTCTCCACCTCTTAGTGGCACGCTCCAGTCTCAGCAGCAGCGTCTCCAACTCCTCCTCTGACTGAGCAGCTATTACCAAATCATCGGCATACATAACGTGGTTGACCAATAGGGAGCCATCCCTTGACCGCACCCGGGCATCGATTAGCCTCCCATTATATCTGTACCATATGGAGATTCCCCCGGTACAGCTATTGAAGGCTTCACGAACTACGTGGTCAAAATCGATGTTAAATAATGCGGGAGCCAGAGGACATCCCTGTCGCACCCCAAGGTGTACATGGAATGGCTCTGACTCCCGCCACGTAGTTTTACCCGGGCCCGCTCACCATCATGAAGGTCCTTAATGATCGTGAGCAGAGGGTCAGGTACTCCAAAAGCACGAAGAACGACCCAGAGCCCAGGCCTACTGATGGTATCATAGGCTTTGACCAGGTCAATAAAGCAGAGATGTAGGTCTTGTTGGAATTCCCTACACCTCTGCTGTAGCAGACGGACAGAAAATATGGCATCTGTGCAGGACCGCCCTTTCCTGAAACCGCATTGGGGCTCCGCAAGCCTCTCCTCAGCGTGCCTGGCAAGGCGATGTTGAATAATCCTTGCCAGGACCTTTCCCGGCACACTGAGGAGTGAGATGCCCCTGTAGTTGTTACAGTCTGTGCGGTCCCCCTTCTTAAAGAGGGGGACCACCAGGGCATCCTTCCAATCCTGCGGAACCCGTCCAGTGGTCCAGACCGTTGTTATGATGTCATATAGGGCAGTCTGTGCACAAACGCCACCCTCCCTCAGCATTTCGCTTGGGAGATCATCTCTGCCCGCTGCCTTTCCTGGTCTCAGACTCCAGATCACCTTCAGTACTTCCTGAACAGATGGCACCTCAGCCAGCCACTCACAGGGGGTGACGTCTTCCAATATTCGAGGCACCGCAGCCTCAGCAGGGTCATCCTCACTTTGTGCCACGATGTTTTCCTGGCTGAGGGATTTTCCCTCCCCCAGGACCTCACAGAAATGCTCAGCAAATCTGCAAACCTGTTCCTGGGGGTCGGAGATTGGATCACCGTTTTTTTCCCCTGATGGTAATAGGTGTGGCGCTGCAGGTTACTTTTTTGATGGAGTTAAATAGAGATTTGTGATCGCGGGCCACTGAGGCAGACTCCATCTCCTCAGCAACCCGCGACCACCACTCATCCTTGCAGCGCCTCACGGCTCTCCGAACCTCCGAGCGAAGGCTGCGGTAAGCCTCCTCATTCTCTGACGTGGGATTCTGTAGCCGATGACAGTGGGCCTGTCGCTTTTTCTCAACCATCCTGAACACCTCCTCTGTCAGCCAGGGTCTCTGGGGAGGTCTGGACCGCGTACCCAAAGCAGCCATTGCAGCTGCATGAGTCACAGTCCTAAACCTCGCCCATTTACCCTCGACATCAGGAGGAGTCGGGGACGATGCCAATCCCAGCCGCAAGCGATGATGAAATTCTCTCTTGCAACTTTCATCAGATAACTGAGACCAGGCCACTTTAGGTTGGAATGGGGTCCTGGGTGTACACCCACCACCGGAGTGGAAGAATGGCAGGCGCATCTTACAGATGACTAGTCGATGGTCAGAGGGCAGATCAGCTCCACGGTAAGTCCTGGTGTCAAGGACATGGGCTCGCATCCGCTGGTCCGTCACTATGTAGTCCAGCAGATGTTCTTGCTTGGACCCGGCATGCATCCATGATGTTGTGTGGATGCGCCGATGCCGGAACAGCGTGTTGGTAATTACAAGCCCATGAGCTGCACACAAATCTAGCAGCCTCCTACCGTTGTTATTGAGCTGATCTGGCCCATGCCCTCCAATCACTCCAGACCAGGTGCCAGCATCATGACCAACTCGGGCATTGAAGTCACCCAACATGATGACTCTATCCCGAGGGGCTACTTTAGCCAGCACCTGTGACAGGAGGTCATAGAAGGCATCTGACTCATCGGCTTTGCCTGCATCCCTCCACGGATGTTCATCTTCGGTGGGGGCATAAGTAACCACGACCACCAACCCTCGCCTCCGGTTGATGGGAAGGCGAGCCCAAAGTAGCCTGGGGCTTACAGCTTCCCACACCTCACCGCCATGCTCCCACGCCCCCTTCACCCACTCACTCACTCACCACTCACCCACTCACCCACCCACTCACCCACCCATCCACTGACCCACTCACCCACCCACCCACTCACTCACCCACTCACTCACCCACTCACCACTCACTCACTCACCCACCCACCCACTCACTCACCCACCCACCCACTCACCCACCCACTTACCCACTCACTCACTCACCACTCACCCTCTCACTCACTCACCCACCCACCCACCCACTCACCCACTCACCCACCCACCCACTCACCCACCCACCCACTCACTCACCCACCCACTCACCCACTCACTCACCCACCCACTCACCCACCCACTCACCCACTCACCAGGCAGTCTGCCCAGCGGCACAGCAAGCCCTCCTCCTCATGGCCTCCCTCCCCCTCCTCCTCCTCCTCATCCTCCTCCTCCTCCTCGGCCTCCATCGCCGTCATGGCCGCCGCCGTGGCTGTCATGGCTGCCGTCATGGCCGCCGCCACGACCGCCCCCTCGTCGATGAGACGTCCGCTGTGGTCCATGGCGCTCGGCAGGAACCCATCGGTGGCTCCCTCACGCCACCACTGGCGGTGGTGGTGGTGGTGGCGGTGATGGTGGTGTTGCTGTTGTTGTTGGTGTTGTTGATGTTGTTGTTGATGTTGGTGTTGGTGGTGTTGTTGTTGTTGGTGTTGATGTTGGTGATGTTGTTGTTGTTGTTGGTGGTGTTGTTGTTGTTGGTGTTGATGTTGGTGTTGTTGTTGTTGCTGATGTTGTTGTTGGTGTTGTTGGTGGTGTTGATGATGTTGTTGTTGTAGTTGTAGTTGTTGTTGATGTTGTTGATGTTGGTGGAGGAGGAGGAGCTGCTGTTGGTGGAGCTGCTGCTGCTGCTGCTGCTGCAGGAGGAGGAGGTCCTCGTGATCTCCGTGGCCGCGATCTTTGTGGCAGAAGTCGTCGTTGTTGTGGTGTTGGTCGTTGTTGTTGTGGTGGTTGTCGTTGTTGTGGTGGTGGTTGTTGTGGTGGTGGTGGTGATTGTGGTAGGATGGGGGAGGCTCGCGGAGCCTCGAGAGTTGGAACTCCGCCGCCACCGGTGGCTCCGCCGCCGCCACCGGAGGGATCTCCGGCCAGTAGAAGTCGTCACCGTCGTTGTCGTCTTCCCGCAGCTGCGTCGTGAAGATATCTCGCACGGCCAGCGGCGGCCGCCACTCGTCGCAGCCTCCAAATCCTCCAAATCCTCCTCCTCCAAATCCTCCTCCAAATCCTCCTCCTCCAAATCCTCCTCCAAATCCTCCTCCTCCACCAGCAGCGACGATGCTCACGGTGCCGCACTCCACCGCCTCCTCCTCCACCGCCTCCACCGCCTCCACCGCCTCTTCCTCCTCCGCCTCCACCTCCTCCACCGCCTCCTCCTCCACCGCCTCCACCGCCTCCGTGTCCCCTCTGCGGTGGCGCAGCAGGTGGAGGAGGTCGTGGAAGGCCGGGCGAACCTCCATGTTGGGTGACACGGGGCTCACCGCCGCTGACGCCGCTGGTGGTGGCGGTGGGCAGCCACACGGGAGGGGCCGACGGGCCGCGGGAAAACCTCTCGTGAGTCCCCCTGCAACACCCCCAACACCTCCACCACCTGCACCACCTCCACCACCTGCACCACCCATTGGGTCTGCCCCCACCGTGTCTACCGGATCTCCTCCTCCTTCTCCTCCTCCTCCTACCAATCCTCCTCCTCCTTGTCCTCCTCCTCCTCCTCCTCCACCACCTGCTGCTGTGAGACCTCCTCCACCTCCACCACCTCCTCCACCTCCTCCACCTCCTCCACCTGCTGCTGTGAGACCTCCTCCACCACCACCACCTCCTCCTCCACCTCCACCACCTCCTCCACCTCCTCCACCTCCTCCACCTCCTCCGCCGCTCCTCCTCACGTCCAGGTGGCCCAAGGCACCGCCTCCCGCCGGCGACTCGCCCGGCGGGCGAACTCCGGCGTGGCGGCCGGGGCCGAACGTCGCCGGCAACGTTGCCGCCGGCGATGTCCCCGTCCCCGTCCCGGTCCCCGTCCCCGTCACCGTCCCGGTCCCCGTCCCGGTCCCCGTCCCGGTCCCCGTCCCGGTCCCCGTCCCCGTCCCGGTCCCGGTCCCTGTCACCGTCCCGGTCCCGGTCCCCGTCCCGGTCCCGGTCCCCGTCACCGTCCCGGTCCCGGTCCCGGTCCCTGTCACCGTCCCGGTCCCCGCCGTGCCGTTCACGAAGGCGACGAGGGAGGTGGGCGACGTCCGGATGGCCGCGTTCAGGTCCAGCCCGTCGAGGGAGAGCGGCGACAGCGACAGAGCCCTCTTGTGGCCCCGGCCGCCGCCGCTGCCGCCGCTGCCGCTGCTGCCGGCGAGACCGACGTGGCAACATCCGGCAAGGCCTGGGCCGAAGCCTGGGCCTGAGCCTAAGCCTGGGCCTGAGCCCGGGCCTAAGCCTTGGCCTGGGCCTGAGCCTGGGCCTAAGCCTGGGCCTAAGCCTTGGCCTAAGCCTAAGCCTGGGCCTAAGCCTGGGCCTAAGCCTAAGCCCGGGCCTGGGCCGAAGCCTAAACCTGAGCCTAATCCTGAGCCTAATCCTGGGCCTAAGCCCGGGCCTGAGCCCGGGCCGAAGCCTAAGCCCGGGCCTGAGCCCGGGCCGAACCCTTGGCCTACAAGGCCACCGCCGCAGTAGCCTCCGGCCAGGCCGAAGCCCGGGCCTAGCCCCGGGCAGAACTTGAGGCCTGGGCGGCCGCGGTGCGGTGCCACCACCACCGGTGGTGGTGGTGGCACCGCCGGTGGTGGTGGTGGCACCGCCGGTGGTGATGGCACGGTCGCGACGGCGGTCGACGCGGATGAGTGGCGCTCCTGACGTGGTTGTGGTTGTGGTGGTTGTGGTTGTCGTGGTTGATGTTGTTGATGTTGTGGTTGTTGTGGTTGTCGTGGTTGTGGTGGTTGTGGTTGTCGTTGTGGTGGTTGACGTTGTTGTTGTTGTCGTTGTTGTGGTTGTTGTTGTTGATGTTGTGGTTGTTGTTGTTGTTGTGGTTGTTGTGGTTGTTGTTGTGGTTGTTGTTGTTGTCGTTGTGTTGCACCGCCGCCTTCGCCGCCACCACCAGCACCTCGAGCGTCCTCCAGCGGCAAGGCCTGGCCACCACCGCCACCACCACCACAACCGCCACCACCACAACCGCCACCACCACAACCACCACCACCACCACCACCACAACCACCACCACCACAACCACCACCACCGCCATAATTAGCAGCAGGAAGCAAGGCGTTGTTGGACGGGTGGATGGGTGGCACTGGCAGACGTGGCTGGTGGTTGTTGTTCTGGCTGCTGTTGTTGTTGCTGTGGTGGCTGTTGTTGTTGTTGCTGTGGTGGCTGTTGTTGTTGTTGCTGTGGTGGTGGTTGTTGAGGGGGAGGGTCACCGGCGAGACCGCCCAATCGGAGGAGGGCGGCCCGCTGGCCGCTGATTGGCTGTCGCTGAGGCAGAGGCTGATGGTGGTGGACGCGAACGACTCTCGGGAGAAGAGAGACCTGGGTAGAAGGGAGGAGGGAGGAGGTTCAACTCGGTGAGTCTCTGTGAGTCTTTGTGTGAGTCTCTGTGAGTCTCTGTGTGTCTGTGAGTCTCTGTGGGTGTCTGTGAGTCTCTGTGTGTCTCTGTGTGAGTCTCTGTGAGTCTCTGTGGGTGTCTGTGAGTCTCTGTGAGTCTCTGTGAGTGTCTGTGAGTCTCTGTGGGTGTCTGTGAGTCTCTGTGGGTGTCTGTGAGTCTCTGTGGGTGTCTGTGAGTCTCTGTGAGTCTCTGTGAGTCTGTGAGTCTCTGTGAGTCTCTGTGAGTCTCTGTGGGTGTCTGTGAGTCTCTGTGGGTGTCTGTGAGTCTCTGTGGGTCTCTGTGTGTCTCTGTGTGTCTCTGTGTGTCTGTGAGTCTCTGTGGGTCTCTGTGAGTCTCTGTGGGGTCTCTGTGAGTCTTTGTGAGTCTCTGTGAGTCTCTGTGGGTGTCTGTGAGTCTCTGTGGGTGTCTGTGAGTCTCTGTGGGTGTCTGTGAGTCTCTGTGAGTCTCTGTGGGTGTCTGTGAGTCTCTGTGGGTGTCTGTGAGTCTCTGTGAGTCTCTGTGAGTCTGTGAGTCTCTGTGAGTGTCTGTGAGTCTCTGTGGGTGTCTGTGAGTCTCTGTGGGTCTCTGTGTGTCTCTGTGTGTCTCTGTGTGTCTGTGAGTCTCTGTGAGTCTCTGTGGGTCTCTGTGAGTCTCTGTGGGTCTCTGTGGGTCTCTGTGAGTGTCTCTGTGAGTCTCTTTGGGGTCTCTGTGGGTGTCTGTGAGTCTCTGTCTCTCTGTGAGTCTCTGTGAGTCTCTGTGTGTCTCTGTGGGTCTCTGTGAGTCTCTGTGTGTCTCTGTGAGTCTCTGTGGGTCTCCGTGAGTCTCTGTGAGTGTCTGTGTGTCTCTGAGTCTCAGTGAGTCTCTGTGAGTCTCTGTGTGTCTGTGAGTCTCTGTGGGTCTCTGTGAGTCTCTATGAGTCTTTGTGTGTCTCTGTGAGTCTCTGTGAGTCTTTGTGAGTCTCTGTGTGTCTCTGTGAGTCTCTGTGAGTCTCTGTGAGTCTCTGTGGGTGTCTGTGAGTCTCTGTGTGTCTCTGTGGGTGTCTGTGAGTCTCTGTGAGTCTCTGTGTCTCTGTGAGTCTCTGTGAGTCTCTGTGAGTCTCTGTGTGTCTGTGAGTCTCTGTGGATGTCTGTGAGTCTCTGTGTGTCTGTGAGTCTCTGTGGGTCTCTGTGAGTCTCTGTGGGTCTCTGTGGGTGTCTGTGAGTCTCTGTGAGTCTCTGTGAGTCTCTGTGTGTCTCTGTGTGTCTCTGTGAGTCTCTGTGAGTCTCTGTGAGTGTCTGTGAGTCTCTGTGTGTCTCTGTGAGTCTCTGTGAGTCTCTGTGGGTATCTGTGGGTCTCTGTGAGTCTCTGTGAGTCTCTGTGTGTCTCTGTGAGTGTCTGTGAGTCTCTGTGGGTGTCTGTGGGTCTCTGTGAGTCTCTGTGAGTCTCTGTGAGTGTCTGTGAGTCTCTGTGGGTCTCTGTGAGTCTCTGTGGGTCTCTGTGAGTCTCTGTGAGTCTCTGTGAGTCTCTGTGGGTGTCTGTGAGTCTCTGTGGGTGTCTGTGAGTCTCTGTGAGTCTCTGTGAGAGTCTCTGTGAGTCTCTGTCAGTCTCTGTGAGTCTCTGTGGGTCTCTGTGGGTGTCTGTGAGTCTCTGTGAGTCTCTGTGAGTCTCTGTGGGTCTCTGTGAGTCTCTGTGAGTCTCTGTGGGTGTTTGTGAGTCTCTGTGGGTGTCTGTGAGTCTCTGTGAGTCTCTGTGGGTCTCTGTGAGTCTCTGTGAGTCTCTGTGAGTCTCTGTGGGTGTCTGTGAGTCTCTGTGAGTCTCTGTGGGTCTCTGTGAGTCTCTGTGGGTCTCTGTGAGTCTCTGTGGGTGTCTGTGAGTCTCTGTGTGTCTCTGTGAGTCTCTGTGGGTGTCTGTGAGTATCTGTGAGTCTCTGTGAGTCTCTGTGGGTGTCTGTGAGTCTCTGTGAGTCTCTGTGAGTCTCTGTAGGTCTCTGTGTGCCTTTGTGAGTCTCTGTGAGTCTCTGTGTGTCTGTGAGTCTCTGTGAGTCTCTGTGAGTCTCTGTGGGTGTCTGTGAGTCTCTGTGTGTCTCTGTGCGTCTCTGTGAGTCTCTGTGAGTCTCTGTGAGTCTCTGTGAGTCTCTGTGGGTGTCTGTGAGTCTCTGTGAGTCTCTGTGAGTCTCTGTGAGTCTCTGTAGGTCTCTGTGTGCCTTTGTGAGTCTCTGTGAGTCTCTGTGTCTCTGTGGGTCTCTGTGGGTCTCTGTGTGTCTCTGTGGGTGTCTGTGAGTCTCTGTGAGTCTCTGTGTGTCTCTGTGAGTCTTTGTGTGTCTGTGAGTCTCTATGGGTGTCTGTGAGTCTCTGTCTGTCTCTGTGAGTCTCTGTGTGTCTCTGTGAGTCTCTGTGAGTCTCTGTGAGTCTCTGTGTGTCTCTGTGGGTGTCTGTGAGTCTGTGTGAGTCTTGGTGAGTCTCTGTGGGTGTCTGTGGGTGTCTGTGGGTGTCTGTGTGTCTCTGTGAGTCTCTGTGAGTCTCTGTGTGTCTCTGTGAGTCTCTGTGTGTCTCTGTGAGTCTCTGTGGGTGTCTGTGAGTCTCTGTGTGTCTCTGTGAGTCTCTGTGGGTCTCTGTGAGGCTCTGTGAGTCTCTGTGAGGCTCTGTGAGTCTCTGTGAGTGTCTCTGTGGGTCTCTGTGAGTCTCTGTGGGTGTCGGTGAGTCTCTGTGAGTCTCTGTGAGTCTCTGTGTGTCTCTGTGAGGCTCTGTGAGTCTCTGTTAGGCTCTGTGAGTCTCTGTGAGTCTCTGTGGGTGTCTGTGAGTCTCTGTGAGTCTCTGTGGGTCTCTGTGAGTCTCTGTGGGTCTCTGTGAGTCTCTGTGAGTCTCTGTGGGTGTCTGTGAGTCTCTGTGAGTCTCTGTGGGTCTCTGTGAGTCTCTGTGGGTCTCTGTGAGTCTCTGTGAGTCTCTGTGGGTGTCTGTGAGTCTCTGTGGGTCTCTGTGAGTTTCTGTGAGTCTCTGTGGGTGTCTGTGGGTCTCTGTGAGTCTCTGTGGGTGTCTGTGAGTCTCTGTGAGTCTCTGTGGGTGTCTGTGTGTCTCTGTGAGTCTCTGTGAGTCTCTGTGGGACTCTGTGAGTCTCTGTGAGTCTCTGTGGGTGTCTGTGAGTCTCTGTGGGTGTCTTTGAGTCTCTGTGAGTCTCTGTGAGAGTCTCTGTGAGTCTCTGTCAGTCTCTGTGAGTCTCTGTGAGTCTCTGTGGGTGTCTGTGAGTCTCTGAGTCTCTGTGAGTCTCTGTGGGTCTCTGTGAGTCTCTGTGAGTCTCTGTGGGTGTTTGTGAGTCTCTGTGGGTGTCTGTGAGTCTCTGTGAGTCTCTGTGAGTCTCTGTGGGTCTCTGTGAGTCTCTGTGAGTCTCTGTGAGTATCTGTGGGTGTCTGTGAGGCTCTGTGAGTCTCTGTGGGTCTCTGTGAGTCTCTGTGGGTCTCTGTGAGTCTCTGTGGGTGTCTGTGAGTCTCTGTGTGTCTCTGTGAGTCTCTGTGGGTGTCTGTGAGTCTCTGTGAGTCTCTGTGAGTCTCTGTGAGTCTCTGTGGGTGTCTGTGAGTCTCTGTGAGTCTCTGTAGGTCTCTGTGTGTCTTTGTGAGTCTCTGTGAGTCTCTGTGTGTCTGTGAGTCTCTGTGAGTCTCTGTGAGTCTCTGTGGGTGTCTGTGAGTATCTGTGTGTCTCTGTGCGTCTCTGTGGGTGTCTGTGAGTCTCTGTGAGTCTCTGTGAGTCTCTGTGAGGCTCTGTAAGTCTCTGTGAGTCTCTGTGTCTCTGTGGGTCTCTGTCGGTCTCTGTGTGTCTCTGTGGGTGTCTGTGAGTCTCTGTGAGTCTCTGTGTGTCTCTGTGAGTCTCTGTGTGTCTCTGTGTGTCTGTGAGTCTCTATGGGTGTCTGTGAGTCTCTGTCTGTCTCTGTGAGTCTCTGTGTGTCTCTGTGAGTCTCTGTGAGTCTCTGTGGGTGTCTGTGAGTCTCTGTGAGTCTCTGTGAGTCTCTGTGTGTCTCTGTGAGTCTCTGTGAGTCTCTGTGGGTGTCCGTGAGTCTCTGTGAGTCTCTGTGTGTCTCTGTGGGTCTCTGTGAGTCTCTGTGTGTCTCTGTGAGTCTCTGTGGGTGTCTGTGAGTCTTTGTGTGTCTCTGTGAGTCTCTGTGAGTCTCTGTGGGTGTCTGTGAGTCTCTGTGAGTCTCTGTGGGTGTCTGTGAGTCTCTGTGAGTCTCTGTGGGTGTCTGTGATTCTCTGTGAGTTTCTGTGTGTCTCTGTGAGTGTCTGTGTATCTCTGTGTGTCTCTGTGAGTCTCTGTGAATCTTTGTGAGTCTCTGTGGGTGTCTGTGAGTCTCTGTGTGTGTCTCTGTGTGAGTCTCTGTGTGTGTCTCTGTGTGAGTCTCTGTGTGAGTCTCTGTGTGTGTCTCTGTGTGTCTCTCTGTGTGAGTCTCTCTGTGTGTCTCTGTGTGTGTCTCTGTGTGAGTCTCTGTCTGAGTCTCTGAGTGAGTCTCTGTGTGAGTCTCTGTGTGAGTCTCTGTGTGTCTCTGTGTGAGTCTTTGTGTGTATGTCTGTGTGAGTCTCTGTGTGAGTCTCTGTGTGTGTCTCTGTGTGTGTCTCTGTGTGTGTCTCTCTGTGTGTGTCTCTGTGTGTGTCTCTGTGTGAGTCTCTGTCTGAGTCTCTGAGTGAGTCTCTGTGTGTCTCTCTGTGTGTCTCTGTGTGAGTCTCTGTGTGAGTCTCTGTGTCTCTGTGTGAGTCTCTGTGTGAGTCTCTGTGTGTGTCTCTGTGTGTGTCTCTGTGTGTGTCTCTGTGTGTGTCTCTGTGTGAGTCTCTGTCTGAGTCTCTGAGTGAGTCTCTGTGTGAGTCTCTGTGTGAGTCTCTGTGTCTCTGTGTGAGTCTCTGTGTGTGTCTCTGTGTGAGTCTCTGTGTGTGTCTCTGTGTGTGTCTCTGTGTGAGTCTCTGTGTGAGTCTCTGTGTGTGTCTCTGTGTGTGTCTCTGTGTGTGTCTCTCTGTGTGTGTCTCTGTGTGTGTCTCTGTGTGAGTCTCTGTCTGAGTCTCTGAGTGAGTCTCTGTGTGAGTCTCTGTGTGTGTCTCTGTGTGAGTCTCTGTGTGAGTCTCTGTGTCTCTGTGTGAGTCTCTGTGTGAGTCTCTGTGTGAGTCTCTGTGTGTGTCTCTGTGTGTGTCTCTGTGTGTGTCTCTGTGTGAGTCTCTTTCTGAGTCTCTGAGTGAGTCTCTGTGTGAGTCTCTGTGTGTGTCTCTGTGTGAGTCTCTGTCTGAGTCTCTGAGTGAGTCTCTGTGTGAGTCTCTGTGTGAGTCTCTGTGTGAGTCTCTGTGTGAGTCTCTGTGTGAGTCTCTGTGTGTGTCTCTGTGTGTCTCTGAGTGAGTCTCTGTGTGAGTCTCTGTGTGTGTCTCTGTGTGAGTCTCTGTGTGTGTCTCTGTGTGTGTCTCTGTGTGTGTCTCTGTGTGTGTCTCTGAGTGAGTCTCTGTGTGAGTCTCTGTGTGAGTCTCTGTGTGAGTCTGTGTGAGTCTCTGTGTGTGTCTCTGTGTGTCTCTGAGTGAGTCTCTGTGTGTGTCTCTGTGTGAGTCTCTGTGTGTGTCTCTGTGTGTGTCTCTGTGTGAGTCTCTGTGTGAGTCTCTGTGTGAGTCTCTGTGTGAGTCTCTGTGTGTGTCTCTGTGTTGTCTATCTAGACCGGATGTTGTCTATCTACCTGGCGTCCGTGTGCCTGGCGATTGACGCGGCAGGAAGCAGCAGCTGCCCCACCGGTGCATTGTGGGAGACTTCCTGCCGGACGCGTGGGGCGAGCGCCAGCCTCTGATTGGTCGGTCGGCTCGAGATCGCGGTGCATTGTGGGCCGAAGGTGAAGGGAGCTGACGGTGGGGGGGGAGGGGGGGGGAGAGGTGGAGGTCACTCACCAAGTCACTCACCAAGTCACTCACCAAGTCACTCACCAGGTCACTCACCAGGTGACTCACCAAGTCACTCACCAAGTCACTCACCAAGTCACTCACCAAGTCACTCACCAGGTCACTCACCAGGTCACTCACCAAGTCACCCACCAAGTCACTCACCAAGTCACTCACCAGGTCACTCACCAAGTCACTCACCAGGTCACTCACCAAGTCACTCACCAAGTCACTCACCAAGTCACTCACCAAGTCACTCACCAGGTCACTCACCAAGTCACTCACCAAGTCACTCACCAAGTCACTCACCAAGTCACTCACCAAGTCACTCACCAGGTCACTCACCAGGTCACTCAGCAGGTCACTCACCAAGTCACTCACCAAGTCACTCACCAAGTCACTCACCAGGTCACTCACCAGGTCACTCACCAAGTCACTCACCAAGTCACTCACCAAGTCACTCACCAAGTCACTCACCAAGTCACTCACCAGGTCACTCACCAAGTCACTCACCAAGTCACTCACCAGGTCACTCACCAAGTCACTCACCAAGTCACTCACCAGGTCACTCACCAAGTCACTCACCAGGTCACTCACCAAGTCACTCACCAAGTCACTCACCAAGTCACTCACCAGGTCACTCACCAAGTCACTCAACAAGTCACTCACCAGGCCACTCACCAAGTCACTCACCAGGTCACTCACCAAGTCACTCACCAAGTCACTCACCAGGTGACTCACCAGGTCACTCACCAAGTCACTCACCAAGTCACTCACCAAGTCACTCACCAGGTCACTCACCAAGTCACTCACCAAGTCACTCACCAAGTCACTCACCAGGTCACTCACCAAGTCACTCACCAAGTCACTCACCAAGTCACTCACCAGGTCACTCACCAAGTCACTCACCAGGTCACTCACCAAGTCACTCACCAAGTCACTCACCAGGTCACTCACCAAGTCACTCACCAAGTCACTCACCAAGTCACTCACCAGGTCACTCACCAAGTAACTCACCAAGTCACTCACCAAGTCACTCACCAGGTCACTCACCAAGTCACTCACCAGGTCACTCACCAGGTCACTCACCAAGTCACTCACCAAGTCACTCACCAGGTCACTCACCAAGTCACTCACCAGGTCACTCACCAAGTCACTCACCAGGTCACTCACCAAGTCACTCACCAAGTCACTCACCAGGTCACTCACCAAGTCACTCACCAAGTCACTCACCAGGTCACTCACCAAGTCACTCACCAAGTCACTCACCAAGTCACTCACCAGGTCACTCACCAGGTCACTCACCAAGTCACTCACCAGGTCACTCACCAAGTCACTCACCAGGTCACTCACCAAGTCACTCACCAAGTCACTCACCAGGTCACTCACCAAGTCACTCACCAGGTCACTCACCAGGTCACTCACCAAGTCACTCACCAGGTCACTCACCAGGTCACTCACCAGGTCACTCAACAAGTCACTCACCAGGTCACTCACCAAGTCACTCACCAAGTCACTCACCAAGTCACTCACCAGGTCACTCACCAAGTCACTCACCAGGTCACTCACCAAGTCACTCACCAGGTCACTCACCAAGTCACTCACCAGGTCACTCACCAAGTCACTCACCAGGTCACTCACCAGGTCACTCACCAAGTCACTCACCAGGTCACTCACCAAGTCACTCACCAAGTCACTCACCAAGTCACTCACCAGGTCACTCACCAAGTCACTCACCAAGTCACTCACCAGGTCACTCACCAGGTCACTCACCAAGTCACTCACCAGGTCCACTCACCAAGTCACTCACCAGGTTCACTCACCAGTCACTCACCAGGTCACTCACCAAGGTCACTCACCAAGGTCGGACTCACCCAGGACTCGTCCACCAGGTCACTCCAAGTCACTCAGCCAAGTCCCTCACTCCCAGGTCCCCCCCTCCCCCCCAAGGTCGCCCGCACTCACCAGGTCACTCACCAGGTCACTCACCAAGTCACTCACCAAGTCACTCACCAGGTGACTCACCAAGTCACTCACCAGGTCACTCACCAAGTCACTCACCAAGTCACTCACCAAGTCACTCACCAGGTCACTCACCAAGTCACTCACCAAGTCACTCACCAGGTTACTCACCAAGTCACTCACCAAGTCACTCACCAAGTCACTCACCAAGTCACTCACCAAGTCACTCACGAAGTCACTCACCAGGTCACTCACCAAGTCACTCACCAAGTCACTCACCAGGTCACTCACCAAGTCACTCACCAGGTCACTCACCAAGTCACTCACCAAGTCACTCACCAGGTCACTCACCAAGTCACTCACCAAGTCACTCACCAAGTCACTCACCAGGTCACTCACCAAGTCACTCACCAAGTCACTCACCAGGTCACTCACCAAGTCACTCACCAGGTCACTCACCAGGTCACTCACCAAGTCACTCACCAGGTCACTCACCAAGGTCACTCACCAAGTCACTCACCAAGTCACTCACCAAGTCACTCACCAGGTGACTCACAAAGTCACTCACCAGGTCACTCACCAAGTCACTCACCAGGTGACTCACCAAGTCACTCACCAAGTCACTCACCAAGTCACTCACCAAGTCACTCACCAGGTCACTCACCAAGTCACTCACCAAGTCACTCACCAAGTCACTCACCAAGTCACTCACCAGGTCACTCACCAAGTCACTCACCAAGTCACTCACCAGGTGACTCACCAGGTCACTCACCAAGTCACTCACCAAGTCACTCACCAAGTCACTCACCAGGTCACTCACCAAGTCACTCACCAAGTCACTCACCAAGTCACTCACCAGGTCACTCACCAAGTCACTCACCAAGTCACTCACCACAGTCACTCACCAGGTCACTCACCAAGTCACTCACCAAGTCACTCACCAGGTCACTCACCAAGTCACTCACCAAGTCACTCACCAGGTCACTCACCAAGTCACTCACCAGGTCACTCACCAAGTCACTCACCAAGTCACTCACCAAGTCACTCACCAGGTCACTCACCAGGTCACTCACCAAGTCACTCACCAGGTCACTCACCAAGTCACTCACCAGGTCACTCACCAAGTCACTCACCAAGTCACTCACCAGGTCACTCACCAAGTCACTCACCAGGTCACTCACCAGGTCACTCACCAAGTCACTCACCAGGTCACTCACCAGGTCACTCACCAGGTCACTCAACAAGTCACTCACCAGGTCACTCACCAAGTCACTCACCAAGTCACTCACCAAGTCACTCACCAGGTCACTCACCAAGTCACTCACCAAGTCACTCACCAGGTCACTCACCAAGTCACTCACCAAGTCACTCACCAGGTCACTCACCAAGTCACTCACCAGGTCACTCACCAAGTCACTCACCAGGTCACTCACCAGGTCACTCACCAGGTGACTCACCAGGTCACTCACCAGGTCACTCACCAAGTCACTCACCAAGTCACTCACCAAGTCACTCACCAGGTCACTCACCAAGTCACTCACCAGGTCACTCACCAGGTCACTCACCAGGTCACTCACCAAGTCACTCACCAAGTCACTCACCAGGTGACTCACCAAGTCACTCACCAGGTCACTCACCAAGTCACTCACCAAGTCACTCACCAAGTCACTCACCAGGTCACTCACCAAGTCACTCACCAAGTCACTCACCAGGTTACTCACCAAGTCACTCACCAAGTCACTCACCAAGTCACTCACCAAGTCACTCACCAAGTCACTCACGAAGTCACTCACCAGGTCACTCACCAAGTCACTCACCAAGTCACTCACCAGGTCACTCACCAAGTCACTCACCAGGTCACTCACCAAGTCACTCACCAAGTCACTCACCAGGTCACTCACCAAGTCACTCACCAAGTCACTCACCAAGTCACTCACCAGGTCACTCACCAAGTCACTCACCAAGTCACTCACCAGGTCACTCACCAAGTCACTCACCAGGTCACTCACCAGGTCACTCACCAAGTCACTCACCAGGTCACTCACCAAGTCACTCACCAAGTCACTCACCAAGTCACTCACCAAGTCACTCACCAGGTGACTCACAAAGTCACTCACCAGGTCACTCACCAAGTCACTCACCAGGTGACTCACCAAGTCACTCACCAAGTCACTCACCAAGTCACTCACCAAGTCACTCACCAGGTCACTCACCAAGTCACTCACCAAGTCACTCACCAAGTCACTCACCAAGTCACTCACCAGGTCACTCACCAAGTCACTCACCAAGTCACTCACCAGGTGACTCACCAGGTCACTCACCAAGTCACTCACCAAGTCACTCACCAAGTCACTCACCAGGTCACTCACCAAGTCACTCACCAAGTCACTCACCAAGTCACTCACCAGGTCACTCACCAAGTCACTCACCAAGTCACTCACCAAGTCACTCACCAGGTCACTCACCAAGTCACTCACCAAGTCACTCACCAGGTCACTCACCAAGTCACTCACCAAGTCACTCACCAGGTCACTCACCAAGTCACTCACCAAGTCACTCACCAAGTCACTCACCAGGTCACTCACCAAGTAACTCACCAAGTCACTCACCAAGTCACTCACCAGGTCACTCACCAAGTCACTCACCAGGTCACTCACCAGGTCACTCACCAAGTCACTCACCAAGTCACTCACCAAGTCACTCACCAAGTCACTCAGCAGAGTCACTCACCAAGTCACTCACCAGGTCACTCACCAAGTCACTCACCAAGTCACTCACCAGGTCACTCACCAAGTCACTCACCAAGTCACTCACCAGGTCACTCACCAAGTCACTCACCAAGTCACTCACCAAGTCACTCACCAGGTCACTCACCAAGTCACTCACCAGGTCACTCACCAAGTCACTCACCAGGTCACTCACCAAGTCACTCACCAGGTCACTCACCAAGTCACTCACCAAGTCACTCACCAGGTCACTCACCAAGTCACTCACCAGGTCACTCACCAGGTCACTCACCAAGTCACTCACCAGGTCACTCACCAGGTCACTCACCAGGTCACTCAACAAGTCACTCACCAGGTCACTACCAAGTCACTCACCAAGTCACTCACCAAGTCACTCACCAGGTCACTCACCAAGTCACTCACCAAGTCACTCACCAGGTCACTCACCAAGTCACTCACCAAGTCACTCACCAGGTCACTCACCAAGTCACTCACCAGGTCACTCACCAAGTCACTCACCAGGTCACTCACCAGGTCACTCACCAGGTGCACTCACCAAGTCACTCACCAGGTCACTCACCAACTCCCCGTCACTCACCAAGGTCACTCACCAAGTCACTCACCAGGTCACTCACCAAGTCACTCACCAGGTCACTCACCAGGTCACTCACCAGGTCACTCACCAAGTCACTCACCAAGTCACTCACCAGGTGACTCACAAGTCACTCACCAGGTCACTCACCAAGTCACTCACCAAGTCACTCACCAAGTCACTCACCAGGTCACTCACCAAGTCACTCACCAAGTCACTCACCAGGTTACTCACCAAGTCACTCACCAAGTCACTCACCAAGTCACTCACCAAGTCACTCACCAAGTCACTCCACCAAGTCACTCACCAGGTCACTCACCAAGTCACTCACCAAGTCACTCACCAGGTCACTCACCAAGTCACTCACCAGGTCACTCACCAAGTCACTCACCAAGTCACTCACCAGGTCACTCACCAAGTCACTCACCAAGTCACTCACCAAGTCACTCACCAGGTCACTCACCAAGTCACTCACCAAGTCACTCACCAGGTCACTCACCAAGTCACTCACCAGGTCACTCACCAGGTCACTCACCAAGTCACTCACCAGGTCACTCACCAAGGCACTCACCAAGTCACTCACCAAGTCACTCACCAAGTCACTCACCAGACTCACCAAGTCACTCACCAGGTCACTCACCAAGTCACTCACCAGGTGACTCACCAAGTCACTCACCAAGTCACTCACCAAGTCACTCACCAAGTCACTCACCAGGTCACTCACCAAGTCACTCACCAAGTCACTCACCAGGTCACTCACCAAGTCACTCACCAGGTCACTCACCAAGTCACTCACCAAGTCACTCACCAGGTCACTCACCAAGTCACTCACCAGGTCACTCACCAAGTCACTCACCAAGTCACTCACCAGGTCACTCACCAAGTCACTCACCAAGTCACTCACCAAGTCACTCACCAAGTCACTCACCAGGTCACTCACCAAGTCACTCACCAAGTCACTCACCAAGGTCACTCACCAAGTCACTCACCAAGTCACTCACCAGGTCACTCACCAGGTCACTCACCAGGTCACTCACCAAGTCACTCACCAAGTCACTCACCAAGTCACTCACCAGGTCACTCACCAAGTCACTCACCAAGTCACTCACCAAGTCACTCACCAAGTCACTCACCAAGTCACTCACCAAGTCACTCACCAGGTCACTCACCAAGTCACTCACCAAGTCACTCACCAGGTCACTCACCAAGTCACTCACCAAGTCACTCACCAAGTCACTCACCAAGTCACTCACCAGGTCACTCACCAAGTCACTCACCAAGTCACTCACCAAGTCACTCACCAGGTCACTCACCAAGTCACTCACCAAGTCACTCACCAGGTCACTCACCAAGTCACTCACCAGGTCACTCACCAAGTCACTCACCAAGTCACTCACCAGGTGACTCACCAGGTCACTCACCAAGTCACTCACCAAGTCACTCACCAAGTCACTCACCAGGTCACTCACCAAGTCACTCACCAAGTCACTCACCAAGTCACTCACCAGGTCACTCACCAAGTCACTCACCAAGTCACTCACCAAGTCACTCACCAGGTCACTCACCAAGTCACTCACCAGTCACTCACCAAGTCACTCACCAAGTCACTCACCAGGTCACTCACCAAGTCACTCACCAAGTCACTCACCAAGTCACTCACCAGGTCACTCACCAAGTCACTCACCAAGTCACTCACCAAGTCACTCACCAGGTCACTCACCAAGTCACTCACCAGGTCACTCACCAGGTCACTCACCAGTCACTCACCAAGTCACTCACCAGGTCACTCACCAAGTCACTCACCAGGTCACTCACCAAGTCACTCACCAGGTCACTCACCAAGTCACTCACCAAGTCACTCACCAGGTCACTCACCAAGTCACTCACCAAGTCACTCACCAGGTCACTCACCAAGTCACTCACCAAGTCACTCACCAAGTCACTCACCAGGTCACTCACCAGGTCACTCACCAAGTCACTCACCAGGTCACTCACCAAGTCACTCACCAGGTCACTCACCAAGTCACTCACCAAGTCACTCACCAGGTCACTCACCAAGTCACTCACCAGGTCACTCACCAGGTCACTCACCAAGTCACTCACCAGGTCACTCACCAAGGTCACTCACCAGGTCACTCACCAAGTCACTCACCAGGTCACTCACCAAGTCACTCACCAAGTCACTCACCAAGTCACTCACCAGGTCACTCACCAAGTCACTCACCAAGTCACTCACCAGGTCACTCACCAAGTCACTCACCAAGTCACTCACCAGGTCACTCACCAAGTCACTCACCAGGTCACTCACCAAGTCACTCACCAGGTCACTCACCAGGTCACTCACCAAGTCACTCACCAGGTCACTCACCAAGGTCACTCACCAAGTCACTCACCAAGTCACTCACCAAGTCACTCACCAAGGTCACTCACCAAGTCACTCACCAGGTCACTCACCAGGTCACTCACCAGGTCACTCACCAAGTCACTCACCAAGTCACTCACCAAGGTGACTCACCAAGTCACTCACCAGGTCACTCACCAAGTCACTCACCAAGTCACTCACCAAGTCACTCACCAGGTCACTCACCAAGTCACTCACCAAGTCACTCACCAGGTCACTCACCAAGTCACTCACCAGGTCACTCACCAAGTCACTCACCAAGTCACTCACCAAGTCACTCACCAGGTCACTCACCAGGTCACTCACCAAGTCACTCACCAAGTCACTCACCAGGTCACTCACCAAGTCACTCACCAGGTCACTCACCAAGTCACTCACCAAGTCACTCACCAGGTCACTCACCAAGTCACTCACCAAGTCACTCACCAAGGTCACTCACCAAGTCACTCACCAAGTCACTCACCAAGTCACTCACCAAGTCACTCACCAAGTCACTCACCAGGTCACTCACCAGGTCACTCACCAAGTCACTCACCAGGTCACTCACCAAGTCACTCACCAAGTCACTCACCAAGTCACTCACCAAGTCACTCACCAAGTGACCGGGTCACTCACCAAGTCACTCACCAGGTCACTCACCAAGTCACTCACCAGTCACTCACCAAGTCACTCACCAAGTCACTCACCAAGTCACTCACCAAGTCACTCACCAGGTCACTCACCAAGTCACTCACCAGAGTCACTCACCAAGTCACTCACCAAGTCACTCACCAGGTCACTCACCAAGTCACTCACCAAGTCACTCACCAAGTCACTCACCAGTCACTCACCAAGTCACTCACCAAGTCACTCACCAGGTCACTCACCAGGTCACTCACCAAGTCACTCACCAAGTCACTCACCAAGTCACTCACCAAGTCACTCACCAAGTCACTCACCAAGTCACTCACCAGGTCACTCACCAAGTCACTCACCAAGTCACTCACCAAGTCACTCACCAAGTCACTCACCAGGTCACTCACCAGTCACTCACCAAGTCACTCACCAAGTCACTCACCAAGTCACTCACCAGGTCACTCACCAAGTCACTCACCAGGTCACTCACGTCATCACCAAGTCACTCACCAAGTCACTCACCAGGTCACTCACCAAGTCACTCACCAAGTCACTCACCAGGTCACTCACCAGGTCACTCACCAAGTCACTCACCAGGTCACTCACCAAGTCACTCACCAAGTCACTCACCAAGTCACTCACCAAGTCACTCACCAAGTCACTCACCAGTCACTCACCAAGTCACTCACCAAGTCACTCACCAAGTCACTCACCAGGTCACTCACCAAGTCACTCACCAGGTCACTCACCAAGTCACTCACCAAGTCACTCACCAAGTCACTCACCAAGTCACTCACCAAGTCACTCACCAAGTCACTCACCAGGTCACTCACCAAGTCACTCACCAGTCACTCACCAAGTCACTCACCAGGTCACTCACCAAGTCACTCACCAAGTCACTCACCAGGTCACTCACCAAGTCACTCACCAGGTCACTCACCAAGTCACTCACCAAGTCACTCACCAAGTCACTCACCAAGTCACTCACCAGGTCACTCACCAAGTCACTCACCAGGTCACTCACCAAGTCACTCACCAAGGTCACTCACCAGGTCACTCACCAAGTCACTCACCAAGTCACTCACCAAGTCACTCACCAGGTCACTCACCAGGTCACTCACCAAGTCACTCACCAAGTCACTCACCAAGTCACTCACCAGGTCACTCACCAGTCACTCACCAGTCACTCACCAAGTCACTCACCAGGTCACTCACCAAGTCACTCACCAGGTCACTCACCAAGTCACTCACCAAGTCACTCACCAGGTCACTCACCAAGTCACTCACCAGGTCACTCACCAAGTCACTCACCAAGTCACTCACCAGGTCACTCACCAAGTCACTCACCAAGTCACTCACCAAGTCACTCACCAGGTCACTCACCAAGTCACTCACCAAGTCACTCACCAGGTCACTCACCAAGTCACTCACCAAGTCACTCACCAAGTCACTCACCAGGTCACTCACCAAGTCACTCACCAAGTCACTCACCAAGTCACTCACCAGGTCACTCACCAAGTCACTCACCAAGTCACTCACCAAGTCACTCACCAAGGTCACTCACCAGGTCACTCACCAAGTCACTCACCAGGTCACTCACCAGGTCACTCACCAAGTCACTCACCAAGTCACTCACCAAGTCACTCACCAGGTCACTCACCAAGTCACTCACCAGTCACTCACCAGGTCACTCACCAAGTCACTCACCAGGTCACTCACCAAGTCACTCACAAGTCACTCACCAAGTCACTCACCAAGGTCACTCACCAGGTCACTCACCAAGTCACTCACCAAGTCACTCACCAGGTCACTCACCAAGTCACTCACCAAGTCACTCACCAAGTCACTCACCAGGTCACTCACCAAGTCACTCACCAAGTCACTCACCAAGTCACTCACCAAGTCACTCACCAGGTCACTCACCAAGTCACTCACCAAGTCACTCACCAAGTCACTCACCAAGTCACTCACCAAGTCACTCACCAAGTCACTCACCAGGTCACTCACCAAGTCACTCACCAAGTCACTCACCAGGTCACTCACCAAGTCACTCACCAAGTCACTCACCAGGTCACTCACCAAGTCACTCACCAAGTCACTCACCAAGGTCACTCACCAGGTCACTCACCAAGTCACTCACCAGGTCACTCACCAAGTCACTCACCAAGTCACTCACCAAGTCACTCACCAGGTCACTCACCAAGTCACATCCCCAAGTCACTCACCAGGTCACTCACCAAGTCACTCACCAAGTCAACTCACCAACTCACGTCACTCACCAAGTCACTCACCAAGTCACTCACCAGGTCACTCACCAAGTCACTCACCAGGTCACTCACCAGTCACTCACCAAGTCACTCACCAGGTCACTCACCAAGTCACTCACCAAGTCACTCACCAAGTCACTCACCAAGTCACTCACCAGGTCACTCACCAAGTCACTCACCAAGGTCACTCACCAAGTCACTCACCAGGTCACTCACCAAGTCACTCACCAAGTCACTCACCAGGTCACTCACCAAGGTCACTCACCAAGTCACTCACCAGTCACTCACCAAGTCACTCACCAGTCACTCACCAGGTCACTCACCAGGTCACTCACCAAGTCACTCACCAAGTCACTCACCAAGTCACTCACCAGGTCACTCACCAAGTCACTCACCAAGTCACTCACCAAGTCACTCACCAGGTCACTCACCAAGTCACTCACCAAGTCACTCACCAGGTCACTCACCAAGTCACTCACCAGGTCACTCACCAAGTCCGTCACTCACCAAGTCACTCACCAGGTCACTCACCAAGTCACTCACCAGGTCACTCACCAAGTCACTCACCAAGTCACTCACCAAGTCACTCACCAGGTCACTCACCAAGTCACTCACCAGGTCACTCACCAAGTCACTCACCAGGTCACTCACCAAGTCACTCACCAAGTCACTCACCAAGTCACTCACCAGGTCACTCACCAAGTCACTCACCAAGTCACTCACCAAGTCACTCACCAGGTCACTCACCAAGTCACTCACCAGGTCACTCACCAAGGTCACTCACCAAGTCACTCACAAGTCACTCACCAAGTCACTCACCAGGTCACTCACCAAGTCACTCACCAGGTCACTCACCAAGTCACTCACCAGGTCACTCACCAAGTCACTCACCAAGTCACTCACCAAGTCACTCACCAAGTCACTCACCAGGTCACTCACCAAGTCACTCACCAGGTCACTCACCAAGTCACTCACCAAGTCACTCACCAAGTCACTCACCAAGTCACTCACCAGGTCACTCACCAAGTCACTCACCAGGTCACTCACCAGGTCACTCACCAGGTCACTCACCAAGTCACTCACCAAGTCACTCACCAGGTCACTCACCAAGTCACTCACCAAGTCACTCACCAAGTCACTCACCAAGTCACTCACTCAGTCACCACCAGTCACTCACCAGGTCACTCACCAAGTCACTCACCAAGTCACTCACCAAGTCACTCACCAAGTCACTCACCAAGTCACTCACCAAGTCACTCACCAAGTCACTCACCAAGGTCACTCACCAGGTCACTCACCAGGTCACTCACCAAGTCACTCACCAGGTCACTCACCAAGTCACTCACCAAGTCACTCACCAAGTCACTCACCAAGTCACTCACCAGGTCACTCACCAAGTCACTCACCAGGTCACTCACCAAGTCACTCACCAAGTCACTCACAGGTCACTCACCAAGTCACTCACCAAGTCACTCACCAGGTCACTCACCAGGTCACTCACCAGGTCACTCACCAGGTCACTCACCACCCAAGTCACTCACAGGTCACTCACCAAGTCACTCACCAAGTCACTCACCAAGTCACTCACCAAGTCACTCACCAGTCACTCACCAAGTCACTCACCAGTCACTCACCAAGTCACTCACCAGTCACTCACCAGGTCACTCACAGGTCACTCACCAAGTCACTCACCAAGTCACTCACCAAGTCACTCACCAAGGTCACTCACCAAGTCACTCACCAAGTCACTCACCAAGTCACTCACCAGGTCACTCACCAAGTCACTCACCAAGTCACTCACCAGTCACTCACCAAGTCACTCACCAGGTCACTCACCAAGTCACTCACCAAGTCACTCACCAAGTCACTCACCAAGTCACTCACCAGGTCACTCACCAAGTCACTCACCAAGTCACTCACCAGGTCACTCACCAAGTCACTCACCAGGTCACTCACCAAGTCACTCACCAAGTCACTCACCAGAGTCACTCACCAAGTCACTCCACCAAGTCACTCACCAGGTCACTCACCAAGTCACTCACCAGGTCACTCACCCCAGGTCACTCACCAAGTCACTCACCAGGTCACTCACCAAGTCACTCACCAGGTCACTCACCAAGTCACTCACCAGGTCACTCACCAAGTCACTCACCAAGTCACTCACCAGGTCACTCACCAAGTCACTCACCAGGTCACTCACCAGGTCACTCACCAAGTCACTCACCAGGTCACTCACCAGGTCACTCACCAGGTCACTCAACAAGTCACTCACCAGGTCACTCACCAAGTCACTCACCAAGTCACTCACCAAGTCACTCACCAGGTCACTCACCAAGTCACTCACCAAGTCACTCACCAGGTCACTCACCAAGTCACTCACCAGGTCACTCACCAGGTCACTCACCAGGTGACTCACCAAGTCACTCACCAGGTCACTCACCAGGTCACTCACCAAGTCACTCACCAAGTCACTCACCAAGTCACTCACCAGGTCACTCACCAAGTCACTCACCAGGTCACTCACCAGGTCACTCACCAGGTCACTCACCAAGTCACTCACCAAGTCACTCACCAGGTGACTCACCAAGTCACTCACCAGGTCACTCACCAAGTCACTCACCAAGTCACTCACCAAGTCACTCACCAGGTCACTCACCAAGTCACTCACCAAGTCACTCACCAGGTTACTCACCAAGTCACTCACCAAGTCACTCACCAAGTCACTCACCAAGTCACTCACCAAGTCACTCACGAAGTCACTCACCAGGTCACTCACCAAGTCACTCACCAAGTCACTCACCAGGTCACTCACCAAGTCACTCACCAAGTCACTCACCAGGTCACTCACCAAGTCACTCACCAAGTCACTCACCAGGTCACTCACCAAGTCACTCACCAGGTCACTCACCAAGTCACTCACCAGGTCACTCACCAGGTCACTCACCAGGTGACTCACCAGGTCACTCACCAGGTCACTCACCAAGTCACTCACCAAGTCACTCACCAAGTCACTCACCAGGTCACTCACCAAGTCACTCACCAGGTCACTCACCAGGTCACTCACCAGGTCACTCACCAAGTCACTCACCAAGTCACTCACCAGGTGACTCACCAAGTCACTCACCAGGTCACTCACCAAGTCACTCACCAAGTCACTCACCAAGTCACTCACCAGGTCACTCACCAAGTCACTCACCAAGTCACTCACCAGGTCACTCACCAAGTCACTCACCAAGTCACTCACCAAGTCACTCACCAAGTCACTCACCAAGTCACTCACCAAGTCACTCACCAGGTCACTCACCAAGTCACTCACCAAGTCACTCACCAGGTCACTCACCAAGTCACTCACCAGGTCACTCACCAAGTCACTCACCAAGTCACTCACCAGGTCACTCACCAGGTCACTCACCAAGTCACTCACCAAGTCACTCACCAGGTCACTCACCAAGTCACTCACCAAGTCACTCACCAGGTCACTCACCAAGTCACTCACCAGGTCACTCACCAGGTCACTCACCAAGTCACTCACCAGGTCACTCACCAAGTCACTCACCAAGTCACTCACCAAGTCACTCACCAAGTCACTCACCAAGTCACTCACCACGTACTCACAAAGTCACTCACCAGGTCACTCACCAAGTCACTCACCAGGTGACTCACCAAGTCACTCACCAAGTCACTCACCAAGTCACTCACCAAGTCACTCACCAGGTCACTCACCAAGTCACTCACCAAGTCACTCACCAAGTCACTCACCAAGTCACTCACCAGGTCACTCACCAAGTCACTCACCAAGTCACTCACCAGGTCACTCACCAAGTCACTCACCAGGTCACTCACCAAGTCACTCACCAAGTCACTCACCAGGTCACTCACCAAGTCACTCACCAAGTCACTCACCAAGTCACTCACCAGGTCACTCACCAAGTCACTCACCAAGTCACTCACCAGGTCACTCACCAGGTCACTCACCAAGTCACTCACCAAGTCACTCACCAAGTCACTCACCAAGTCACTCACCAGGTCACTCACCAAGTCACTCACCAAGTCACTCACCAAGTCACTCACCAAGTCACTCACCAAGTCACTCACCAGGTCACTCACCAAGTCACTCACCAAGTCACTCACCAAGTCACTCACCAGGTCACTCACCAAGTCACTCACCAAGTCACTCACCAAGTCACTCACCAAGTCACTCACCAAGTCACTCACCAGGTCACTCACCAGGTCACTCACCAAGTCACTCACCAAGTCACTCACCAAGTCACTCACCAAGTCACTCACCAGGTCACTCACCAGGTCACTCACCAAGTCACTCACCAAGTCACTCACCAAGTCACTCACCAGGTCACTCACCAAGTCACTCACCAGGTCACTCACCAGGTCACTCACCAAGTCACTCACCAAGTCACTCACCAAGGTCACTCACCAAGTTCACTCACCAAGTCACTCACCAAGTCACTCACCAGGTCACTCACCAAGTCACTCACCAAGTCACTCACCAAGTCACTCACCAAGTCACTCACCAAGTCACTCACCAGGTCACTCACCAAGTCACTCACCAAGTCACTCACCAAGTCACTCACCAGGTCACTCACCAAGTCACTCACCAAGTCACTCACCAAGTCACTCACCAGGTCACTCACCAAGTCACTCACCAGGTCACTCACCAGGTCACTCACCAAGTCACTCACCAAGTCACTCACCAGGTCACTCACCAAGTCACTCACCAGGTCACTCACCAAGTCACTCACCAGGTCACTCACCAAGTCACTCACCAAGTCACTCACCAGGTCACTCACCAAGTCACTCACCAAGTCACTCACCAGGTCACTCACCAAGTCACTCACCAAGTCACTCACCAAGTCACTCACCAGGTCACTCACCAAGTCACTCACCAGGTCACTCACCAAGTCACTCACCAGGTCACTCACCAAGTCACTCACCAGGTCACTCACCAAGTCACTCACCAAGTCACTCACCAGGTCACTCACCAAGTCACTCACCAGGTCACTCACCAGGTCACTCACCAAGTCACTCACCAGGTCACTCACCAGGTCACTCACCAGGTCACTCACACAAGTCACTCACCAGGTCACTCACCAAGTCACTCACCAAGTCACTCACCAAGTCACTCACCAGGTCACTCACCAAGTCACTCACCAAGTCACTCACCAGGTCACTCACCAAGTCACTCACCAGGTCACTCACCAGGTCACTCACCAGGTGACTCACCAAGTCACTCACCAGGTCACTCACCAGGTCACTCACCAAGTCACTCACCAAGTCACTCACCAAGTCACTCACCAGGTCACTCACCAAGTCACTCACCAGGTCACTCACCAGGTCACTCACCAGGTCACTCACCAAGTCACTCACCAAGTCACTCACCAGGTGACTCACCAAGTCACTCACCAGGTCACTCACCAAGTCACTCACCAAGTCACTCACCAAGTCACTCACCAGGTCACTCACCAAGTCACTCACCAAGTCACTCACCAGGTTACTCACCAAGTCACTCACCAAGTCACTCACCAAGTCACTCACCAAGTCACTCACCAAGTCACTCACGAAGTCACTCACCAGGTCACTCACCAAGTCACTCACCAAGTCACTCACCAGGTCACTCACCAAGTCACTCACCAAGTCACTCACCAGGTCACTCACCAAGTCACTCACCAAGTCACTCACCAGGTCACTCACCAAGTCACTCACCAGGTCACTCACCAAGTCACTCACCAGGTCACTCACCAGGTCACTCACCAGGTGACTCACCAGGTCACTCACCAGGTCACTCACCAAGTCACTCACCAAGTCACTCACCAAGTCACTCACCAGGTCACTCACCAAGTCACTCACCAGGTCACTCACCAGGTCACTCACCAGGTCACTCACCAAGTCACTCACCAAGTCACTCACCAGGTGACTCACCAAGTCACTCACCAGGTCACTCACCAAGTCACTCACCAAGTCACTCACCAAGTCACTCACCAGGTCACTCACCAAGTCACTCACCAAGTCACTCACCAGGTCACTCACCAAGTCACTCACCAAGTCACTCACCAAGTCACTCACCAAGTCACTCACCAAGTCACTCACGAAGTCACTCACCAGGTCACTCACCAAGTCACTCACCAAGTCACTCACCAGGTCACTCACCAAGTCACTCACCAGGTCACTCACCAAGTCACTCACCAAGTCACTCACCAGGTCACTCACCAAGTCACTCACCAAGTCACTCACCAAGTCACTCACCAGGTCACTCACCAAGTCACTCACCAAGTCACTCACCAGGTCACTCACCAAGTCACTCACCAGGTCACTCACCAGGTCACTCACCAAGTCACTCACCAGGTCACTCACCAAGTCACTCACCAAGTCACTCACCAAGTCACTCACCAAGTCACTCACCAGGTGACTCACCAAGTCACTCACCAGGTCACTCACCAAGTCACTCACCAGGTGACTCACCAAGTCACTCACAAAGTCACTCACCAAGTCACTCACCAAGTCACTCACCAGGTCACTCACCAAGTCACTCACCAAGTCACTCACCAAGTCACTCACCAAGTCACTCACCAGGTCACTCACCAAGTCACTCACCAAGTCACTCACCAGGTCACTCACCAAGTCACTCACCAGGTCACTCACCAAGTCACTCACCAAGTCACTCACCAGGTCACTCACCAAGTCACTCACCAAGTCACTCACCAAGTCACTCACCAGGTCACTCACCAAGTCACTCACCAAGTCACTCACCAGGTCACTCACCAGGTCACTCACCAAGACACTCACCAAGTCACTCACCAAGTCACTCACCAAGTCACTCACCAGGTCACTCACCAAGTCACTCACCAAGTCACTCACCAAGTCACTCACCAAGTCACTCACCAAGTCACTCACCAGGTCACTCACCAAGTCACTCACCAAGTCACTCACCAAGTCACTCACCAGGTCACTCACCAAGTAACTCACCAAGTCACTCACCAAGTCACTCACCAGGTCACTCACCAAGTCACTCACCAGGTCACTCACCAGGTCACTCACCAAGTCACTCACCAAGTCACTCACCAGGTCACTCACCAAGTCACTCACCAGGTCACTCACCAGGTCACTCACCAGGTCACTCACCAAGTCACTCACCAAGTCACTCACCAGGTCACTCACCAAGTCACTCACCAGGTCACTCACCAAGTCACTCACCAGGTCACTCACCAAGTCACTCACCAAGTCACTCACCAGGTCACTCACCAAGTCACTCACCAAGTCACTCACCAGGTCACTCACCAAGTCACTCACCAAGTCACTCACCAAGTCACTCACCAGGTCACTCACCAGGTCACTCACCAAGTCACTCACCAGGTCACTCACCAAGTCACTCACCAGGTCACTCACCAAGTCACTCACCAAGTCACTCACCAGGTCACTCACCAAGTAACTCACCAAGTCACTCACCAAGTCACTCACCAGGTCACTCACCAAGTCACTCACCAGGTCACTCACCAGGTCACTCACCAAGTCACTCACCAAGTCACTCACCAGGTCACTCACCAAGTCACTCACCAGGTCACTCACCAAGTCACTCACCAGGTCACTCACCAAGTCACTCACCAAGTCACTCACCAGGTCACTCACCAAGTCACTCACCAAGTCACTCACCAGGTCACTCACCAAGTCACTCACCAAGTCACTCACCAAGTCACTCACCAAGTCACTCACCAGGTCACTCACCAAGTCACTCACCAAGTCACTCACCAGGTCACTCACCAAGTCACTCACCAGGTCACTCACCAGGTCACTCACCAAGTCACTCACCAGGTCACTCACCAGGTCACTCACCAGGTCACTCAACAAGTCACTCACCAGGTCACTCACCAAGTCACTCACCAAGTCACTCACCAAGTCACTCACCAGGTCACTCACCAAGTCACTCACCAAGTCACTCACCAGGTCACTCACCAAGTCACTCACCAGGTCACTCACCAGGTCACTCACCAGGTGACTCACCAAGTCACTCACCAGGTCACTCACCAGGTCACTCACCAAGTCACTCACCAAGTCACTCACCAAGTCACTCACCAGGTCACTCACCAAGTCACTCACCAGGTCACTCACCAGGTCACTCACCAAGTCACTCACCAAGTCACTCACCAGGTGACTCACCAAGTCACTCACCAGGTCACTCACCAAGTCACTCACCAAGTCACTCACCAAGTCACTCACCAGGTCACTCACCAAGTCACTCACCAAGTCACTCACCAGGTTACTCACCAAGTCACTCACCAAGTCACTCACCAAGTCACTCACCAAGTCACTCACCAAGTCACTCACGAAGTCACTCACCAGGTCACTCACCAAGTCACTCACCAAGTCACTCACCAGGTCACTCACCAAGTCACTCACCAGGTCACTCACCAAGTCACTCACCAAGTCACTCACCAGGTCATTCACCAAGTCACTCACCAAGTCACTCACCAAGTCACTCACCAGGTCACTCACCAAGTCACTCACCAAGTCACTCACCAGGTCACTCACCAAGTCACTCACCAGGTCACTCACCAGGTCACTCACCAAGTCACTCACCAGGTCACTCACCAAGTCACTCACCAAGTCACTCACCAAGTCACTCACCAAGTCACTCACCAGGTGACTCACCAAGTCACTCACCAGGTCACTCACCAAGTCACTCACCAGGTGACTCACCAAGTCACTCACCAAGTCACTCACCAAGTCACTCACCAAGTCACTCACCAGGTCACTCACCAAGTCACTCACCAAGTCACTCACCAAGTCACTCACCAAGTCACTCACCAGGTCACTCACCAAGTCACTCACCAAGTCACTCACCAGGTCACTCACCAAGTCACTCACCAGGTCACTCACCAAGTCACTCACCAAGTCACTCACCAGGTCACTCACCAAGTCACTCACCAAGTCACTCACCAAGTCACTCACCAGGTCACTCACCAAGTCACTCACCAAGTCACTCACCAAGTCACTCACCAGGTCACTCACCAAGTCACTCACCAAGTCACTCACCAGGTCACTCACCAGGTAACTCACCAAGTCACTCACCAAGTCACTCACCAAGTCACTCACCAAGTCACTCACCAGCTCACTCACCAGGTCACTCACCAAGTCACTCACCAAGTCACTCACCAAGTCACTCACCAGGTCACTCACCAAGTCACTCACCAAGTCACTCACCAAGTCACTCACCAGGCCACTCACCAAGTCACTCACCAAGTCACTCACCAGGTCACTCACCAGGTCACTCACCAAGTCACTCACCAAGTCACTCACCAGGTCACTCACCAAGTCACTCACCAAGTCACTCACCAAGTCACTCACCAGGTCACTCACCAGGTCACTCACCAAGTCACTCACCAAGTCACTCACCAGGTCACTCACCAGGTCACTCACCAGGTCACTCACCAGGTCACTCACCAAGTCACTCACCAAGTCACTCACCAAGTCACTCACCAAGTCACTCACCAGGTCACTCACCAGGTTACTCACCAGGTCACTCACCAGGTCACTCACCAGGTCACTCACCAAGTCACTCACCAGGTCACTCACCAGGTCACTCACCAGGTCACTCACCAGGTCACTCACCAAGTCACTCACCAGGTCACTCACCAAGTCACTCACCAAGTCACTCACCAAGTCACTCACCAGGTCACTCACCAAGTCACTCACCAAGTCACTCACCAAGTCACTCACCAAGTCACTCACCAAGTCACTCACCAGGTCACTCACCAAGTCACTCACCAAGTCACTCACCAAGTCACTCACCAGGTCACTCACCAAGTCACTCACCAAGTCACTCACCAGGTCACTCACCAAGTCACTCACCAGGTCACTCACCAAGTCACTCACCAAGTCACTCACCAAGTCACTCACCAGGTCACTCACCAAGTCACTCACCAAGTCACTCACCAGGCCACTCACCAAGTCACTCACCAGGTCACTCACCAAGTCACTCACCAAGTCACTCACCAGGTGACTCACCAGGTCACTCACCAAGTCACTCACCAAGTCACTCACCAAGTCACTCACCAAGTCACTCACCAGGTCACTCACCAAGTCACTCACCAAGTCACTCACCAAGTCACTCACCAGGTCACTCACCAAGTCACTCACCAAGTCACTCACCAGGTCACTCACCAAGTCACTCACCAAGTCACTCACCAGGTCACTCACCAAGTCACTCACCAAGTCACTCACCAGGTCACTCACCAAGTCACTCACCAAGTCACTCACCAAGTCACTCACCAGGTCACTCACCAAGTAACTCACCAAGTCACTCACCAAGTCACTCACCAGGTCACTCACCAAGTCACTCACCAGGTCACTCACCAGGTCACTCACCAGGTCACTCACCAAGTCACTCACCAAGTCACTCACCAGGTCACTCACCAAGTCACTCACCAGGTCACTCACCAAGTCACTCACCAGGTCACTCACCAAGTCACTCACCAAGTCACTCACCAGGTCACTCACCAAGTCACTCACCAAGTCACTCACCAGGTCACTCACCAAGTCACTCACCAAGTCACTCACCAAGTCACTCACCAGGTCACTCACCAAGTCACTCACCAGGTCACTCACCAAGTCACTCACCAGGTCACTCACCAAGTCACTCACCAGGTCACTCACCAAGTCACTCACCAAGTCACTCACCAAGTCACTCACCAGGTCACTCACCAAGTCACTCACCAGGTCACTCACCAGGTCACTCACCAAGTCACTCACCAGGTCACTCACCAGGTCACTCACCAGGTCACTCAACAAGTCACTCACCAGGTCACTCACCAAGTCACTCACCAAGTCACTCACCAAGTCACTCACCAGGTCACTCACCAAGTCACTCACCAAGTCACTCACCAGGTCACTCACCAAGTCACTCACCAAGTCACTCACCAGGTCACTCACAAAGTCACTCACCAGGTCACTCACCAGGTGACTCACCAAGTCACTCACCAGGTCACTCACCAAGTCACTCACCAAGTCACTCACCAGGTCACTCACCAAGTCACTCACCAGGTCACTCACCAGGTCACTCACCAAGTCACTCACCAGGTGACTCACCAAGTCACTCACCAGGTCACTCACCAAGTCACTCACCAAGTCACTCACCAAGTCACTCACCAAGTCACTCACCAGGTTACTCACCAAGTCACTCACCAAGTCACTCACCAAGTCACTCACGAAGTCACTCACCAGGTCACTCACCAAGTCACTCACCAAGTCACTCACCAGGTCACTCACCAAGTCACTCACCAGGTCACTCACCAAGTCACTCACCAAGTCACTCACCAGGTCACTCACCAAGTCACTCACCAAGTCACTCACCAAGTCACTCACCAGGTCACTCACCAAGTCACTCACCAAGTCACTCACCAGGTCACTCACCAAGTCACTCACCAGTTCACTCACCAGGTCACTCACCAAGTCACTCACCAGGTCACTCACCAAGTCACTCACCAAGTCACTCACCAAGTCACTCACCAGGTGACTCACCAAGTCACTCACCAGGTCACTCACCAAGTCACTCACCAGGTGACTCACCAAGTCACTCACCAAGTCACTCACCAAGTCACTCACCAAGTCACTCACCAAGTCACTCACCAGGTCACTCACCAAGTCACTCACCAGGTCACTCACCAAGTCACTCACCAAGTCACTCACCAGGTCACTCACCAAGTCACTCACCAAGTCACTCACCAAGTCACTCACCAGGTCACTCACCAAGTCACTCACCAGGTCACTCACCAGGTCACTCACCAGGTCACTCACCAAGTCACTCACCAAGTCACTCACCAGCTCACTCACCAGGTCACTCACCAAGTCACTCACCAAGTCACTCACCAAGTCACTCACCAGGTCACTCACCAAGTCACTCACCAAGTCACTCACCAAGTCACTCACCAGGCCACTCACCAAGTCACTCACCAGGTCACTCACCAGGTCACTCACCAAGTCACTCACCAAGTCACTCACCAAGTCACTCACCAAGTCACTCACCAAGTCACTCACCAAGTCACTCACCAAGTCACTCACCAAGTCACTCACCAGGTCACTCACCAGGTCACTCACCAAGTCACTCACCAGGTCACTCACCAAGTCACTCACCAGGTCACTCACCAAGTCACTCACCAAGTCACTCACCAAGTCACTCACCAAGTCACTCACCAGGTCACTCACCAGGTTACTCACCAGGTCACTCACCAGGTCACTCACCAAGTCACTCACCAGGTCACTCACCAGGTCACTCACCAGGTCACTCACCAAGTCACTCACCAGGTCACTCAACAAGTCACTCACCAGGTCACTCACCAAGTCACTCACCAAGTCACTCACCAAGTCACTCACCAGGTCACTCACCAAGTCACTCACCAAGTCACTCACCAGGTCACTCACCAAGTCACTCACCAAGTCACTCACCAGGTCACTCACAAAGTCACTCACCAGGTCACTCACCAGGTGACTCACCAAGTCACTCACCAGGTCACTCACCAAGTCACTCACCAAGTCACTCACCAGGTCACTCACCAAGTCACTCACCAGGTCACTCACCAGGTCACTCACCAAGTCACTCACCAGGTGACTCACCAAGTCACTCACCAGGTCACTCACCAAGTCACTCACCAAGTCACTCACCAAGTCACTCACCAAGTCACTCACCAAGTCACTCACCAGGTTACTCACCAAGTCACTCACCAAGTCACTCACCAAGTCACTCACGAAGTCACTCACCAGGTCACTCACCAAGTCACTCACCAAGTCACTCACCAGGTCACTCACCAAGTCACTCACCAGGTCACTCACCAAGTCACTCACCAAGTCACTCACCAGGTCACTCACCAAGTCACTCACCAAGTCACTCACCAAGTCACTCACCAGGTCACTCACCAAGTCACTCACCAAGTCACTCACCAGGTCACTCACCAAGTCACTCACCAGGTCACTCACCAAGTCACTCACCAAGTCACTCACCAGGTCACTCACCAAGTCACTCACCAAGTCACTCACCAAGTCACTCACCAGGTCACTCACCAAGTCACTCACCAGGTCACTCACCAGGTCACTCACCAAGTCACTCACCAAGTCACTCACCAAGTCACTCACCAGCTCACTCACCAGGTCACTCACCAAGTCACTCACCAAGTCACTCACCAAGTCACTCACCAGGTCACTCACCAAGTCACTCACCAAGTCACTCACCAAGTCACTCACCAGGCCACTCACCAAGTCACTCACCAGGTCACTCACCAGGTCACTCACCAAGTCACTCACCAAGTCACTCACCAAGTCACTCACCAAGTCACTCACCAGGTCACTCACCAAGTCACTCACCAAGTCACTCACCAAGTCACTCACCAGGTCACTCACCAAGTCACTCACCAAGTCACTCACCAGGTCACTCACCAGGTCACTCACCAAGTCACTCACCAGGTCACTCACCAAGTCACTCACCAAGTCACTCACCAAGTCACTCACCAGGTCACTCACCAGGTCACTCACCAGGTCACTCACCAGGTCACTCACCAGGTCACTCACCAAGTCACTCACCAGGTCACTCACCAAGTCACTCACCAAGTCACTCACCAAGTCACTCACCAGGTCACTCACCAGGTCACTCACCAAGTCACTCACCAAGTCACTCACCAGGTCACTCACCAAGTCACTCACCAAGTCACTCACCAGGTCACTCACCAGGTCACTCACCAAGTCACTCACCAGGTCACTCACCAAGTCACTCACCAAGTCACTCACCAGGTCACTCACCAAGTCACTCACCAAGTCACTCACCAGGTCACTCACCAGGTCACTCAACAAGTCACTCACCAGGTCACTCACCAGGTCACTCACCAGGTCACTCACCAAGTCACTCACCAGGTCACTCACCAAGTCACTCACCAGGTGACTCACCAGGTCACTCACCAGGTGACTCACCAGGTCACTCACCAAGTCACTCACCAAGTCACTCACCAAGTCACTCACCAGGTCACTCACCAAGTCACTCACCAGGTGACTCACCAAGTCACTCACCAAGTCACTCACCAAGTCACTCACCAGGTCACTCACCAAGTCACTCACCAAGTCACTCACCAAGTCACTCACCAGGTCACTCACTCACCAAGTCACTCACCAAGTCACTCACCAGGTCACTCACCAGGTCACTCACCAAGTCACTCACCAAGTCACTCACCAAGTCACTCACCAGGTCACTCACCAAGTCACTCACCAGGTCACTCACCAAGTCACTCACCAGGTCACTCACCAAGTCACTCACCAGGTGACTCACCAAGTCACTCACCAAGTCACTCACCAGGTCACTCACCAGGTCACTCACCAAGTCACTCACCAGGTCACTCACCAAGTCACTCACCAGGTGACTCACCAAGTCACTCACCAGGTCACTCACCAGGTCACTCACCAAGTCACTCACCAGGTCACTCACCAAGTCACTCACCAGGTCACTCACCAGGTCACTCACCAAGTCACTCACCAGGTCACTCACCAGGTCACTCACCAAGTCACTCACCAAGTCACTCACCAAGTCACTCACCAAGTGACTCACCAAGTCACTCACCAGGTCACTCACCAGGTCACTCACCAAGTCACTCACCAAGTCACTCACCAAGTCACTCACCAGGTCACTCACCAAGTCACTCACCAGGTCACTCACCAAGTCACTCACCAGGTCACTCACCAAGTCACTCACCAGGTCACTCACCAAGTCACTCACCAGGTCACTCACCAAGTCACTCACCAAGTCACTCACCAAGTCACTCACCACACCACTCACCAAGTCACTCACCAAGTCACTCACCAGGTCACTCACCAAGTCACTCACCAGGTCACTCACCAAGTCACTCACCAAGTCACTCACCAAGTCACTCACCAAGTCACTCACCACACCACTCACCACACCACTCACCACACCACTCACCACTCACCACACCACTCACCACACCACTCACCACTCACCACACCACTCACCACACCACTCACCACTCACCACATCACTCACCACACCACTCACCACTCACCACACCACTCACCACTCACCACACCACTCACCACTCACCACACCAACAACAACAACCGCCATTCGCCACTACGTGGCAGTGACGTCACCACGACGCTTGTGCCAGGCTATGTGCACCCTGAGGCCACGTGAAGTGTCGAACGCCCGCTGGCAGGAGGTCACGGGGCAGACCCAGCAGGTGCCACGGGTCGACTGACTCAGATGACTGAGATGAGTGGCTGATGCACCACCTGTGCCCCCTACTGTGCCAACCCGCTGTGCTTTAGCCACCCGGCGCTCCGCTCGTTGTTGTGAGCGTCGCTCCTCCGCCCTCCGTTGTTGTTGGAGGGCGACTGCCTCCAACTGCCTAGTAGCGTCCTTCACGAGCCTCCTCCACAGAGGCCGATCTTGACACCGCTGGTACCAGTCATCGGCAAGTCCACTCAGCTCCACGTCCTCCTGTACCACATCACTCCATCTCTTCTCTAGCCCGTGCCGCGCCCGTTTAGCCCCCTTGATCCGGCCGAACAAAAGCTGTTTGGGCATGCGGTGGCTGGGCATGCGGGCTACATGACCCAGCCATCGCAGCCTTGCCTGCCGGAGGAGCTCACCGATGGGACCTTGCCCAGATCGTTCAAGAATTTGTGAGCTCCTTACACAATCCATTCTGGTTAAACCCAGGATGGATCGTAGGCAGGCCAGCCTAAATGTTTCTAACCGGCGAAGATGTTCCATTAGGGGGGTCCACGTTTCGCAAGCGTAGAGAAGGGAGGGAATGACCGTGGCCGAGAAGACCTGAAGCTTAGTGCGGAGCAACAGACCAGGTAGCTTCCACACAGCGTTACGCAACCGATGAAAAGATATTGCCGCTCGACTGATTCGGAGTGAGACCTCTGCTGTTAAACCGGAGCCGGTCATAAGCACACTGCCCAGGTATGGGAAACTCTCCACTCTCTCCACAACTGCCCCATCACCGATTGGGAGTTGTGGGGGTGGAGTGTCCGATGGTACAAAATACCCAGGCAGGTGCTTAGTTTTGGTGGGGCTGATGGTAAGGCCCCACCTCTTATTGGCACGCTCCAGTCTCAGCAGCAGCGTCTCCAACTCCTCCTCTGAATGAGCAGCTATTACCAAATCATCGGCATACATAAAGTGGTTGAGCAATAGGGAGCCATCCCTTGACCGCACCCGGGCATCGATCAGCCTCCCATTATATCTGTACCATATGGAGATTCCCCTGATACAGCTATTGAAGGCTTCACGAACTACGTGGTCAAAATAGATGTTAAATAATGTGGGAGCCAGAGGACATCCCTGTCTCACCACAAGGTGTACAGGGAATGGCTCTGACTCCCGGCCACGTAGTTTTACCCGGGCCCGCTCACCATCATGAAGGGCCTTAATGATCGTGAGCAGAGGGTCAGGTACTCCAAAAGCACGAAGAACAACCCAGAGCCCAGGCCTACTGATGGTATCATAGGCCTTGACCAGGTCAATAAAGCAGAGATGTAGGTCTTGTTGGAATTCCCTACACCTCTGCTGTAGCAGACAGACAGAAAATATGGCATCTGTGCAGGACCGCCCTTTCCTGAAACCGCATTGGGGCTCCGCAAGCCTCTCCTCAGCGTGCCTGGCAAGGCGATGTTGAATAATCCTTGCCAGGACCTTTCCCGGCAAACTGAGGAGTGAGATGCCCCTGTAGTTGTTACAGTCTGTGCGGTCCCCCTTCTTAAAGAGGGGGACCACCAGGGCATCCTTCCAATCCTGCGGAACCCGTCCAGTGGTCCAGACTGTTGTTATGATGTCATATAGGGCAGTCTGTGCACAAACGCCACCCTCCCTCAGCATTTCGCTTGGGAGATCATCTCTGTCCGGTGCCTTTCCTGATCTCAGACTCTGGATTGCCTTCAGTACTTCCTCAACAGATGGCACCTCAGTCAGCCACTCACAGGGGGTGACTTCTTCCAATATTTGAGGCACCGCAGCCTCAGCAGGGTCATCCTCACTTTGTGCCACGATGTTTTCCTGGCTGATGGATTTTCCCTTCCCCAGGACCTCACAGAAATGCTCAGCAAATCTGCAAACCTGTTCCTAGGGGTCGGAGATTGGATCACCGTTTTTTCCCCTAATGACGGTAATAGGTGTGGTGCTTCAGGTTACTTTTTTGATGGAGTTAAATAGAGATTTGTGATCACGGGCCACTGAGGCAGACTCCATCTCCTCATCAACCCGCGACCACCACTCATCCTTGCAGCGCCTCACGGCTCTCCGAACCTCCGAGCGAAGGCTGCGGTAAGCCTCCTCATTCTCTGACGTGGGATTCTGTAGCCGATGACAGTGGGCCTGTCGCTTTTTCTCAACCATCCTGAACACCTCCTCTGTCAGCCAGGGTCTCTGGGGAGGTCTGGACCACGTACCCAAAGCAGCCATTGCAGCTGCATGAGTCACAGTCCTAAACCTCGCCCATTTCCCCTCGACATCAGGAGGAGTCGGGGACGATGCCAATCCCAGCCGCAAGCGATGATGAAATTCTCGCTTGCAACTTTCATCAGATAACTGAGACCAGGCCACTTTAGGTTGGAATGGGGTCCTGGGTGTACACCCACCACCGGAGTGGAAGAATGGCAGGCGCATCTTACAGATGACTAGTCGATGGTCAGAGGGCAGATCAGCTCCACGGTAGGTCCTGGTGTCAAGGACATGGGCTCGCATCCGCTGGTCCGTCACTATGTAGTCCAGCAGATGTTCTTGCTTGGACCCGGCATGCATCCATGATGTTGTGTGGATGCGCCGATGCCGGAACAGCGTGTTGGTAATTACAAGCCCATGGGCTGCACAAAAATCTAGCAGCCTCCTACCGTTGTTATTGAGCTGATCTGGCCCATGCCTTCCAATCACTCCAGACCAGGTCCCAGAGTCATGAACAACTCGGGTATTGAAGTCACCCAACATGATGACTCTATCCCGAGGGGCCACTTTAGCCAGCACCTGTGACAGGAGGTCACCACACCACTCACCACACCACTCACCACACCACTCACCACTCACCACACCACTCACCACTCACCACACCACTCACCACACCACGCCACTCACCACTCACCACCACTCACCACTCACCACACCACTCACCACACCACTCACCACACCACTCACTAACCCACTCACCACGCCACTCACCTCACCACTCACCACTCACTCACCACACCACTCACCACACCACTCACCACACCACTCACCACTCACCACACCACTCACCACACCACTCACCTCACAACACCACTCACCACACCACTCACCACTCACCACTCACTAACCCACTCACCACACCCCTCACCACACCACTCACCACACCACTCACCACTCACCACCCCACTCACCACTCAAAAATAACCCATCACCACACCACTCACCACACCACTCACCACACCACACACCACTCACCACTCACCACACCACTCACTAACCCACTCACCACACCACTCACTACACCACTCACCACTCACCACACCACTCACCACTCACCACCACTCACCACTCACCACACCACTCACCACTCACCACCCTACTCACCACACCACTCACCACACCACTCACCACACCACTGACCACTCACTCACCACTCACCACCACAACTCACCACCCTCACTCACTCTCACTACACCACTCACCACTCACCACACCACTCACCACTCACCCTCACTCACCACTCACTCACTCACTCACCACACCACTCACCACTCACCACACCACTCACCACACCACTCACCACACCACTCACCACTCACCACACCACTCACCACAACACTCACCACTCACCACACCACTCACCACCACTCACTCACTCACCACTCATCCTCACCACTCACCACACCACTCACCACACCACTCACCACACCACTCACCACTCACTCACCACACCACTCACCACTCACCACACCACTCACCACTCACTCACCACACCACTCACCACTCACCACACCACTCACTCACCACACCACTCACCACTCACCACACCACTCACTCACCACACCACTCACCACTCACTAACCCACTCACCACTCACTCACCACACCACTCACCACTCACCACACCACTCACCACACCACTCACCACACCACTCACCACTCACCACACCACTCACCACTCACTCACCACTCCTCACCACTCCCCACTCACTAACCCACTCACCACACCACTCACCACACCACTCACCACACCACTCACCACTCACCACACCACTCACCACACCACTCACCACTCACCACACCACTCACCACACCACTCACCACCACTCACTCACTCACCACACCACTCACATCACCACTCACCACACCACTCACCACTCACTCACCACACCACTCACCACTCACCACACCACTCACCACACCACTCACCACTCACCACACCACACCACTCACCACACCACTCACCACTCACCACACCACTCACCACACCACTCACCACACCACTCACTACACCACTCACCACACCACTCACCACTCACCACACCACTCACCACTCACCACACCACTCACCACACCACTCACCACTCACCACTCACCACACCACTCACCACACCACTCACCACACCACTCACCACACCACTCACCACTCACCACCCCACTCACCACACCACTCACCACACCACTCACCACATCACTCACCACTCACCACACCACTCACCACTCACCACACCACTCACCACACACTCACCCACTCACCAACCACTCACCACACTCACCACAACACTCACCACTCACCACACCACTCACCACTCACACCCCACTCACCACACCACTCACCACACCACTCACCACACCACTCACCACTCACCACACCACTCACCACTCACCACACCACTCACCACTCACCACTCACCACACCACTCACCACACCACTCACCATACCACTCACCACACCACTCACCACTCCTCACCACTCACCACTCACCACACCACTCACCACACCACTCACCACACCACTCACGACTCACCACACCACTCACCACACCACTCACCACACCACTCACCACACCACTCACCACTCACTCACCACACCACTCACCACACCACACACCACTCACCACACCACTCACTACACCACTCACCACTCACCACACCACTCACCACTCACCACCACTCACCACACCACTCACCACTCACCACCCTACTCACCACACCACTCACCACACCACTCACCACTCACCACACCACTCACCACTCACCCTCACTCACCACTCACTCACTCACCACACCACTCACCACACCACTCACCACTCACCACACCACTCACCACTCACCACACCACTCACCACTCACTCACCACACCACTCACCACTCACCACACCACTCACCACTCACTCACCACACCACTCACCACTCACCACACCACTCACCACTCACTCACCACAGCCACTCACCACTCACCACACCACTCACCACTCACTCACCACACCACTCACCAATCACTAACCCACTCACCACTCACTCACCACACCACTCACCACACCACTCACCACACCACTCACCACTCACCACACCACTCACCACTCACTCACCACTCCTCACCACTCACCACTCACTAACCCACTCACCACACCACTCACCACACCACTCACCACACCACTCACCACTCACCACACCACTCACCACACCACTCACCACACCACTCACCACACCACTCACCACCACTCACCACTCACCACACCACTCACCACACCACTCACCACTCACTCACCACACCACTCACCACACCACTCACCACACCACTCACCACTCACCACACCACTCACCACACCACTCACCACCACTCACTCACTCACCACACCACTCACCTCACCACTCACCACTCACTCACCACACCACTCACCACTCACCACACCACTCACCACTCACCACACCACACCACTCACCACACCACTCACCACTCACCACACCACTCACCACACCACTCACCACACCACTCACCACTCAAAACACCACTCACCACACCACTCACCACACCACTCACCACACCACTCACCACACCACTCACCACTCAAAACACCACTCACCACACCACTCACCACACCACTCACCACTCAAAACACCACTCACCACACCACTCACCACACCACTCACCACCACTACACCACTCACCACACCACTCACCACTCACCACACCACTCACCACTCACCACACCACTCACCACACCACTCACCACTCACCACTCACCACACCACTCACCACACCACTCACCACACCACTCACCACTCACCACACCACTCACCACACCACTCACCACACCACTCACCACACCACACACCACTCACCACTCACCACACCACTCACCACACCACTCACCCACTCACCACACCACTCACCCACTCACTCACCACTCACTCACTCACCCACTCACCACACCACTCACCCACTCACCACACCACTCACCACAACACTCACCACTCACCACACCACTCACCACACCACTCACCACACCACTCACCACATCACTCACCACTCACCACACCACTCACCACTCACCACACCACTCACCACACCACTCACCCACTCACCAGACCACTCACCACACGACTCACCACAACACTCACCACTCACCACACCACTCACCACTCACTACCCCACTCACCACACACTCACCACACCACTCACCACTCACCACACCACTCACCACTCACCACTCACCACACCACTCACCACACCACTCACCATACCACTCACCACACCACTCACCACTCCTCACCACTCACCACTCACCACACCACTCACCACACCACTCACCACACCACTCACCACACCACTCACCACTCACCACACCACTCACCACACCACTCACCACACCACTCACCACACCACTCACCACTCACCCCACCACTCACCACTCACTCACCCACTCACATCACCACACGACTCACCACTCACCACACCACTCACCACTCACCCTCACTCACCACTCACTCACTCACTCACCACACCACTCACCACTCACCACACCACTCACCACACCACTCACCACACCACTCACCACTCTCCACACCACTCACCACACCACTCACCACACCACTCACCACTCACCACACCACTCACCACTCACTCACCACTCCTCACCACTCACCACTCACTAACCCACTCACCACACCACTCACCACACCACTCACCACACCACTCACCACTCATCACACCACTCACCACACCACTCACCACCACTCACTCACTCACCACACCACTCACCTCACCACTCACCACACCACTCACCACTCACTCACCACACCACTCACCACTCACCATACCAATCACCACTCACTCACCACACCACTCACCACACCACTCACCACTCACTCACCACACCACTCACCACACCACTCACCACACCACTCACCACACCACTCACCACTCACCACACCACTCACCACACCACTCACCACCACTCACTCACTCACCACACCACTCACCTCACCACTCACCACACCACTCACCACTCACTCACCACACCACTCACCACTCACCACACCACTCACCACTCACCACACCACTCACCACACCACTCACCACACCACTCACCACTCAAAACACCACTCACCACACCACTCACCACACCACTCACTACACCACTCACCACACCACTCACCACTCACCACACCACTCACCACTCACCACACCACTCACCACACCACTCACCACTCACCACTCACCACACCACTCACCACAGCACTCACCACACCACTCACCACACCACTCACCACACCACTCACCACACCACTCACCACTCACCACACCACTCACCACACCACTCACCACACCACTCACCACACCACTCACCACTCACCACTCACCACACACTCAGCACACCACTCACCACACCACTCACCACACCACACACCACTCACCACTCACCACACCACTCACCCACTCACCACACCACTCACCACAACACTCACCACTCACCACACCACTCACCACACCACTCACCACACCACATCACTCACCACTCACCACACCACTCACCACTCACCACACCACTCACCACACCACTCACCCACTCACCAGACCACTCACCACACGACTCACCACAACACTCACCACTCACCACACCACTCACCACACCACTCACCACACACTCACCACACCACTCACGACTCACCACACCACACACCACTCACCACCACTCACCAACTCACCACACCACTCACCACTCACCAACACCACTCACCACACCACTCACCACTCACTCACCCACTCACTCACCACACCACTCACCACTCACCACACCACTCACCACTCACCCTCACTCACCACTCACTCACTCACTCACCACACCACTCACCACTCACCACACCACTCACCACACCACTCACCACTCACCACACCACTCACCACTCACCACACCACTCACCACTCACCACCCCACTCACCACACCACTCACCACACCACTCACCACTCACCACACCACTCACCACACCACTCACCACACCACTCACCACTCACTCACCACACCACTCACCACTCACCACACCACTCACCACTCACTCACCACTCCTCACCACTCACCACTCACTAACCCACTCACCACACCACTCACCGCACCACTCACTACACCACTCACCACACCACTCACCACTCACCACACCACTCACCACTCACCACACCACTCACCACACCACTCACCACACCACTCACCACAACACTCACCACACCACTCACCACTCACCACACCACTCACCACTCACCACACCACTCACCACACCACTCACCACACCACTCACCACTCACCACACCACTCACCACACCACTCACCACACCACTCACCACACCACTCACCACACCACTCACCACTCACCACACCACTCACCACACCACTCACCCACTCACCACAACACTCACCACTCACCACACCACTCACCATTCACCACCCAACTCACCACACCACTCACCACACCACTCACCACATCACTCACCACTCACCACACCACTCACCACTCACCACACCACTCACCACACCACTCACCCACTCACGACACCACTCACCACACGACTCACCACACCACTCACCACACCACTCACCACTCACCACACCACTCACCACACCACTCACCACACCACTCACCCACTCACCACACCACTCACCACACCACTCACCACACCACTCACCACACCACTCACCACTCACCACACCACCACTCACCACACCACTCACCACACCACTCACCACACCACTCACCCACTCACCACACCACTCACCACACCACTCACCACACCTCTCACCACTCACCACCCCACTAACCACTCACCACTCACCACACCACTCACCACACACTCACCATACCACTCACCACACCACTCACCACTCCTCACCACTCACCACTCACCACACCACTCACTAACCCACTCACCACACCACTCACCACTCACCACCACTCACCACACCACTCACCACAACACGCACCACACCACTCACCACTCACCACTCACCACACCACTCACCACACCACTCACCACACCACACCACTCACCACTCACCACACCACTCACCACTCACCACACCACTCACCACACCACTCACCACTCACCACACCACTCACCACCACTCACCACCCCACTCACCACACACTCACCACACCACTCACCACATCACTCACCACTCACCACACCACTCACCACACCACTCACCCACTCACCACACCACTCACCACACGACTCACCACAACACTCACCACTCACCACACCACTCACCACTCACTACCCCACTCACCACAACACTCACCACACCACTCACCACTCACCACACCACTCACCACTCACCACACCACTCACCACACCACTCACCACACCACTCACCACACCACTCCCACTCACCACTCACCACACACTCACCACTCACCACACCACTCACCACTCACCACCCCACTCACCACACCACTCACCACACCACTCACCACTCACCACACCACTCACCACACCACTCACCACACCACTCACCACTCACTCACCACACCACTCACCACTCACCACACCACTCACCACTCACTCACCACTCCTCACCACTCACCACTCACTAACCCACTCACCACACCACTCACCGCACCACTCACTACACCACTCACCACACCACTCACCACTCACCACACCACTCACCACTCACCACACCACTCACCACACCACTCACCACACCACTCACCACAACACTCACCACACCACTCACCACTCACCACACCACTCACCACTCACCACACCACTCACCACACCACTCACCACACCACTCACCACTCACCACACCACTCACCACACCACTCACCACACCACTCACCACACCACTCACCACACCACTCACCACTCACCACACCACTCACCACACCACTCACCACACCACTCACCACTCACCACAACACTCACCACTCACCACACCACTCACCATTCACCACCCAACTCACCACACCACTCACCACACCACTCACCACATCACTCACCACTCACCACACCACTCACCACTCACCACACCACTCACCACACACTCACCCACTCACGACACCACTCACCACACGACTCACCACACCACTCACCACACCACTCACCACTCACCACACCACTCACCACACCACTCACCACCACTCACCCACTCACCACACCACTCACCACACCACTCACCACACCACTCACCACACCACTCACCACTCACCACACCACTCACCACTCACCACACCACTCACCACACCACTCACCACACCACACACCCACTCACCACACCACTCACCACACCACTCACCACACCTCTCACCACTCACCACCCCACTAACCACTCACCACTCACCACACCACTCACCACACCACTCACCATACCACTCACCACACCACTCACCACTCCTCACCACTCACCACTCACCACACCACTCACTAACCCACTCACCACACCACTCACCACTCACCACCACTCACCACACCACTCACCACAACACGCACCACACCACTCACCACTCACCACTCACCACACCACTCACCACACCACTCACCACACCACACCACTCACCACTCACCACACCACTCACCACTCACCACACCACTCACCACCACTCACCACCCCACTCACCACACCACTCACCACACCACTCACCACATCACTCACCACTCACCACACCACTCACCACACCACTCACCCACTCACCACACCACTCACCACACGACTCACCACAACACTCACCACTCACCACACCACTCACCACTCACTACCCCACTCACCACACCACTCACCACACCACTCACCACACCACTCACCACTCACCACACCACTCACCACACCACTCACCACACCACTCACCACACCACACACCACTCACCACACCACTCACCACTCACCACACCACTCATCACTCACCACACCACTCACCACCACTCACCACACCACTCACCACACCACTCACCACACCACTCACTCACCACTCACCACACCACTCACAAAACCACTCACCACACCACTCACTCACCACACCACTCACCACACCACTCACCACACCACTCACCACACCACTCACTCACCACACCACTCACCACTCACTCACCACTCACCACACCACTCACCACACCACTCTTCACTCACCACCACTCACTCACTCACTCACCACTCACCACACCACTCACCCACTCACCATTCACTCACCACTCACCACTCACCACACCACTCACCACACCACTCACCACACCACTCACCACACCACTCACCACACCACTCACCACTCACTCACCACCACTCACCACACCATCCACTAACTCACTCACCACCACTCACCACTCACCACACCACTCACCACTCACTCACCACTCACCCACTCACCACACCACTCACCACACACCCCTCACTCACCACTCACTCACTCACCACACCACTCACCACACACCCCTCACTCACCACTCACCACTCACTCACCACTCACCCACTCACCCACTCACCACTCACCACTCACCTCACCACTCACCCACTCACCACTCACCACACCACTCACCACTCACCTCACCACTCACCACCCCACTCACCACTCACCACCCCACTCACCACTCACTCACCACACCACTCACCACTCACCACTCACTCACCACTCACCCACTCACCCACTCACCACTCACCACTCACTCACCACTCACCACTCACCACACCACTCACCACACCACTCACCACACCACTCACCCACTCACCCACTCACCACTCACCACACCACTCACCACTCACTCACCACTCACTCACCACTCACTCACTCACTCACCCACTCACCACTCACCACACCACTCACTCACTCACTCACCCACTCACCACACCACTCACCACCACTCACCACTCACCACACCACTCACTCACTCACTCACCACTCACCTCACCACTCACTCACCACTCACCACTCCTCACCTTTAATTGCTGGCTGTCTGTGACGGCTGAGGGGAGGGAGGTCGAGGGGAGGGGCCTTTGGGGGAGACCTCCATCCTGGAAACATCCTGAAGATACACAGAGACTCATAGAGATACATAGAGACACATAGAGATACATAGAGATACATAGAGATACATAGAGAGTCATAGAGATACATAGAGATACATAGAGATACATAGAGACACATAGAGATACATAGAGAGTCATAGAGATACATAGAGACACATAGAGATACATAGAGATACATAGAGATACATAGAGACCCATAGAGACCTATAGAGATACATAGAGATACATAGAGACACATAGACATACATAGAGATACATAGAGATACATAGAGACCCATAGAGACCTATAGAGATACATAGAGATACATAGAGATACATAGAGATACATAGAGATACATAGAGATACACAGAGACTCATAGAGATACATAGAGATACATAGAGACCCATAGAGACACATAGAGACCCATAGAGATACATAGAGATACATAGAGATACATAGACATACATAGAGATACATAGAGACACATAGAGATACATAGACATACATGGAGATACATAGAGATACATAGAGACCCATAGAGATACATAGAGATACATAGAGACACATAGACATACATAGAGATACATAGAGATACATAGAGACCCATAGAGACCTATAGAGATACATAGAGATACATAGAGACACATAGACATACATAGAGATACATAGAGATACATAGAGACCCATAGAGACCTATAGAGATACATAGAGATACATAGAGATACATAGAGATACATAGAGATACATAGAGATACACAGAGACTCATAGAGATACATAGAGATACATAGAGACCCATAGAGACACATAGAGAGTCATAGAGATACATAGAGATACATAGAGACACATAGAGACCTATAGAGATACATAGAGATACATAGAGATACATAGAGACACATAGAGATACATAGAGACCCATAGAGATACATAGAGATACATAGAGACACATAGACATACATAGAGATACATAGAGATACATAGACATACATAGAGATACATAGAGACACATAGAGACACATAGAGATACATAGAGATACATAGAGATACATAGAGACACATAGAGATACATAGACATACATAGAGATACATAGAGACCCATAGAGATACATAGACATACATAGAGATACATAGAGATACATAGAGATACATAGAGATACATAGAGATACATAGAGATACATAGAGATACATAGAGATACATAGAGATACATAGAGACACATAGACATACATAGAGATACATAGAGATACATAGACATACATAGAGATACATAGAGACTCATAGAGATACATAGAGACTCATAGAGATACATAGAGATACATAGAGACCCATAGAGATACATAGACATACATAGAGATACATAGAGACTATTACCATAGAGATACATAGAGATACATAGACATACATAGAGATACATAGAGACCCATAGAGATACATAGACATACATAGAGATACATAGAGACCCATAGAGATACACAGAGACTCATAGAGATACATAGAGACCCATAGAGATACATAGAGACCCATAGAGATACATAGAGACCCATAGAGATACATAGAGACCCATAGAGATACATAGAGATACATAGAGATACATAGACATACATAGAGATACATAGAGACCCATAGAGATACATAGACATACATAGAGATGCATAGAGACCCATAGAGATACATAGAGACCCATAGAGATACATAGAGACCCATAGAGATACATAGAGATACATAAACATACATAGAGATACATAGAGATACATAGAGATACATAGAGACCCATAGAGATACATAGACATACATAGAGATACATAGAGACCCATAGAGATACATAGACATACATAGAGATACATAGAGACTCATAGAGACCCATAGAGATACATAGACATACATAGAGACCCATAGAGATACATAGAGACTCATAGAGATACATAGAGATACATAGAGATCCATAGAGATACATAGACATACATAGAGATACATAGAGACCCATAGAGATACATAGACATACATAGAGACTCATAGAGATACATAGAGATACATAGAGACCCATAGAGATACATAGACATACATAGAGATACATAGAGACCCATAGAGATACATAGAGATACATAGACATACATAGAGATACATAGAGACCCATAGAGATACATAGACATACATAGATATACATAGAGACCCATAGAGATACATAGAGACACATAGAGATACATAGACATACATAGAGATACATAGAGACCCATAGAGATACATAGACATACATAGAGATACATAGAGATACATAGAGATACATAGAGACCGATAGAGATACATAGAGATACATAGAGATACATAGAGACCCATAGAGATACATAGACATACATAGAGATACATAGATACCCATAGAGATACATAGAGATACATAGAGATACATAGACATACATAGAGATACGTAGAGATACATAGAGATACATAGAGACCCATAGAGATACATAGAGATACATAGAGATACATAGAGACCTATAGAGATACATAGACATACAGAGAGATACATAGAGACCCATAGAGATACATAGAGATACATAGACATACATAGAGATACATAGAGATACATAGAGACCCATAGAGATACATAGACATACATAGAGATACATAGATATACATAGAGATACATAGAGACCCATAGAGATACATAGACATACATAGAGATACATAGAGATACATAGAGATACACAGAGACCCATAGAGATACATAGACATACATAGAGATACATAAAGACTCATAGAGATACATAGAGACTCATAGAGATACATAGAGATACATAGAGACCCATAGAGATACATAGACATACGTAGAGATACATAGAGACTCATAGAGATACATAGAGACTCATAGAGATACATAGAGATACATAGAGATACATAGAGACCCATAGAGATACATAGACATACATAGAGATACATAGAGACCCATAGAGATACGTAGACATACATAGAGATACATAGAGACCCATAGAGATATATAGAGATACATAGAGACCCATAGAGATACACAGACATACATAAAGATACATAGAGACCCATAGAGATACATAGAGATACATAGAGACCCATAGAGATACATAGAGATACATAGAGATACATAGACATACATAGAGATACACAGAGACTCATAGAGATACATAGAAACCCATAGAGATACATAGAGACCCATAGAGATACATAGAGACGCATAGAGATACATAGAGATACATAGACATACATAGAGATACATAGAGACCCATAGAGATACATAGAGATACACAGAGATACATAGAGATACATAGAGATACACAGAGATACATAGAGATACACAGAGATACATAGAGATACATAGAGATACATAGAGACTCGGAGATACATAGAGACCCATAGAGATACATAGAGACACATAGAGATACATAGATACATAGAGACTCATAGAGATACATAGAGATACACAGAGATACATAGAGACTCATAGAGATACATAGAGATACACAGAGACCCATAGAGATACATAGACATACAAAAGAGATACATAGAGACCCATAGAGATACACAGAGATACATAGAGATACATAGAGACCCATAGAGATACATAGACATACATAGAGATACATAGAGATACATAGAGATACACAGAGATACATAGAGACACATAGAGATACATAGAGACCCATAGAGATACATAGAGACCCATAGAGATACATAGCGATACATAGAGATACATAGAGTTACATAGAGACCCATAGAGATACATAGAGACCCATAGACATACATAGAGATACAGAGATACATAGACATACATAGAGATACATAGAGATACATAGAGACCCATAGAGATACATAGAGACCCATAGAGATACATAGACATACATAGAGATATATAGAGACCCATAGAGATACATAGAGACCCATAGAGATACATAGAGATACATAGAGACCCATAGAGATACATAGAGATACATAGACATACATAGAGATACATAGAGACCCATAGAGATACATAGAGATACATAGAGATACATAGACCCATAGAGATACATAGAGAACCATAGAGATACATAGAGATACATAGAGACCCATAGAGATACATAGAGATACATAGACATACATAGAGATACATAGACACCCATAGAGATACATAGAGATACATAGAGACCCATAGAGATACATAGACCCATAGAGATACATAGAGACTCATAGAGATACATAGAGACTCATAGAGATACATAGAGACCCATAGAGATACATAGAGATACATAGAGATCCATAGAGACACATAGAGATACATAGAGATACATAGAGACCCATAGAGATACATAGACATACATAGAGATACATAGAGACCCATTGAGATACATAGACATACATGGAGATACATAGAGACCCATAGAGATACATAGATATACATAGAGACCCATAGAGATACATAGAGATACATAGAGATACATAGAGACCCATAGAGATAAATAGAGATACATAGAGATACATAGAGACCCATAGAGATACATAGACATACATAGAGATACATAGAGACCCATAGAGATACATAGACATACATAGAGATACATAGAGACTCATAGAGATACTTAGAGACTCATAGAGACTCATAGAGATACAGAGACATACACAGAGATACATAGAGATACATAGACATACATAGAGATACATAGAGATACATAGAGACCCATAGAGATACATAGACATACACAGAGATACATAGAGATGCATAGAGATGCATAGACATACATAGAGACCCATAGAGATACATAGACATACAAAAGAGATACATAGAGACCCATAGAGATACATAGACATACATAGAGATACATAGATATACATAGAGATACATAGAGACCCATAGAAATACATAGACATACATAGAGATACATAGAGATACACAGAGACCCATAGAGATACATAGACATACATAGAGATACATAGAGACTCATAGAGATACATAGAGACTCATAGAGATACATAGAGATACATAGAGATACATAGAGACCCATAGAGATACATAGACATACATAGAGATACATAGAGACTCATAGAGATACATAGAGATACATAGACATACATAGAGATACATAGAGATACATAGAGACACATAGAGATACAAAGAGACTCATAGAGACACATAGAGGCCCATAGAGATACATAGAGATTCATAGAGATACATAGAGACTCATAGAGACTCATAGAGATACACAGATATACACAGAGATACATAGAGATAGATAGAGATACATAGAGATAGATAGAGATACATAGAGACTCAGAGATACATAGAGACTCATAGAGATGCATAGAGAAACATAGAGATACATAGACAAATAGAGATACATAGAGACACATAGAGATACATAGACATACACAGAGATACATAGAGACTCATAGAGATACATAGAAATACACAGAGATACATAGAGATACATAGAGATACACAGAGATACATAGAGATACATAGACAAATAGAGATACATAGAGATTCATAGAGATACATAGAGACTCATAGAGATACATAGAGATACATAGAGATACATAGACCCATAGAGATACATAGAGACTCATAGAGATACATAGAGATACATAGAGACTCATAGAGATACATAGAGATACATAGAGATACATAGAGACTCATAGAGACACATAGAGGTACATAGAGACTCATAGAGATACATAGAGACTCATAGAGATAGATAGAGACCCATAGAGATACATAGAGATACATAGACATACATAGAGATACATAGAGACTCATAGAGATACATAGAGATTCATAGAGACTCATAGAGATACATAGAAATACATAGAGACTCATAGAGATACATAGAGACTCAGAGAGATACATAGAGACTCATAGAGATGCATAGAGATACATAGAGACTCATAGAGATACATAGAGATACATAGACTCATAGAGATACATAGAGATACATAGAGATACATAGATATACATAGAGATACATAGAGATACATGAAGACTCATAGAGATACATAGAGACTCATAGAGACACATAGAGACTCATAGAGATACATAGAGATACATAGAGACCCATAGAGATACATAGAGATACATAGAGACTCATAGAGATTCATAGAGACTCATAGCGATACATACAGACCCATAGAGATACACAGAGATACATAGAGATACATAGAGGCCCATAGAGATACATAGAGACTCATAGAGACCCATAGAGATACATAGAGACTCTGAAATACTCACCACACCACTCACCACACCACTCACTCACCACTCACCCACCCACTCACTCACCACACTACTCACCACTCACCACACCACTCACCACTCACCACACCACTCACTCACCACATCACTCACCACACCACTCACCCACCCACCCACTCACTCACCACAATACACACCACTCACTCACCACTCACTCACCACTCACCCCTCACCACTCACCACTCACTCACCACTCACTCACCAATCACCACTCACCACTCACTCACCACTCACCCCTCACCACTCACTCACCACTCACTCACCACTCACTCACCACTCACCCACCCACTCACTCACTCACTCACCCACTCACCCACCCACCCACTCACCCACCCACCCACTCACTCACCCACTCACCCACTCACTCACCCACTCACCCACCCACCCACTCACTCACCCACCCACTCACTCACCACTCACCCACTCACTCACCCACTCACTCACTCACCACTCACCCACCCACTCACTCACCACTCACCCACCCACTCACTCACCCACTCACTCACTCACCACTCACCCATCCACCCACTCACTCACTCACCACTCACCCACCCACCCACTCACTCACCCACCCACTCACTCACCACTCACCCACCCACCCACTCACTCACCCACTCACTCACCCACTCACCCACTCACTCACCCACTCACCCACTCACTCACCCACCCAGTCACTCACCCACTCACCCACCCACCCACTCACTCACTCACCCACTCACTCACTCACACACCCACTCACCCACCCACTCACTCACTCACCCACTCACCCACTCACTCACCCACTCACCCACTCACTCACCCACTCACTCACCCACTCACCCACTCACTCACCCACTCACCCACTTACCCACTCACTCACCCACTCACCCACTCACTCACTCACCCACCCACTCACTCACCCACTCACTCACCCACTCACTCACCCACTCACTCACTCACCCACTCACCCACTCACTCACCCACTCACTCACTCACCCACTCACTCACTCACCACCCACTCACTCACTCACCCACTCTCCCACACACCACTCACCCACTCACTCACTCACCACCCACTCACTCACTCACCCACTCACTCACTCACCCACTCACCACTCACTCACCCACTCACCCACCCACTCACTCACCCACCCACTCACTCACCCACCCACTCACTCACTCACCCACTCACTCACTCACCCACTCACTCACTCACCCACTCACTCACCACTCACTCACCACTCACTCACTCACCACACCACTCACCACACCACTCACCACACCACTCACTCACTCACTCACCCACCCACCCACTCACTCACCCACTCACTCACCCACTCACTCACTCACTCACCCACTCACTCACCCACTCACCCACTCACTCACTCACCCACCCACTCACCCACTCACCCACTCACTCACTCACCCACTCACCCACTCACCACTCACTCACTCACTCACCCACTCACCCACTCACTCACTCACCCACTCACTCACCCACTCACCCACTCACTCACCCACTCACCCACTCACTCACTCACTCACCCACTCACTCACTCACCCACTCACTCACTCACCACCCACTCACTCACTCACCCACTCTCCCACACACCACTCACCCACTCACTCACTCACCACCCACTCACTCACTCACCCACTCACTCACTCACCCACTCACCACTCACTCACCCACTCACCCACCCACTCACTCACCCACCCACTCACTCACCCACCCACTCACTCACTCACCCACTCACTCACTCACCCACTCACTCACTCACCCACTCACTCACCACTCACTCACCACTCACTCACTCACCACACCACTCACCACTCACCACACCACTCACTCACTCACTCACCCACCCACCCACTCACTCACCCACTCACTCACCCACTCACTCACTCACTCACCCACTCACTCACCCACTCACCCACTCACTCACTCACCCACCCACTCACCCACTCACCCACTCACTCACTCACCCACTCACCCACTCACCACTCACTCACTCACTCACCCACTCACCCACTCACTCACTCACCCACTCACTCACCCACTCACCCACTCACTCACCCACTCACCCACTCACTCACTCACTCACCCACCCACTCACTCACCTACTCACTCACCCACTCACTCACCCACCCACTCACTCACTCACCCACTCACCACTCACTCACCCACTCACCCACCCACTCACTCACCCACCCACTCACTCACCCACCCACTCACTCACCCACTCACTCACTCACCCACTCACTCACTCACCCACTCACTCACTCACCCACTCACTCACTCACCCACTCACTCACCACTCACTCACCACTCACTCACTCACCACTCCACTCACCACTCACCACACCACTCACCACACCACTCACTCACTCACTCACCCACCCACCCACTCACTCACCCACTCACTCACCCACTCACTCACTCACTCACCCACTCACTCACCCACTCACCCACTCAACCACTCACTCACTCACCCACCCACTCACCCGCTCACCCACTCACTCACTCACCCACTCACCCACTCACCACTCACTCACTCACTCACCCACTCACCCACTCACTCACTCACCCACTCACTCACCCACTCACCCACTCACTCACCCACTCACCCACTCACTCACTCACCCACCCACTCACTCACCTACTCACTCACTCACCCACTCACTCACCCACCCACTCACTCACTCACCCACTCACTCACTCACTCACCCACTCACTCACCACTCACTCACCACTCACTCACTCACCCACTCACCCACTCACTCACTCACCCACTCACTCACCACTCACTCACCACTCACTCACTCACCCACTCACTCACCCACTCACTCACTCACCCACCCACTCACCCACTCACCCACTCACTCACTCACCCACTCACACACTCACCCACTCACTCACTCACTCACCCACTCACCCACTCACTCACTCACCCACTCACTCACCCACTCACCCACTCACTCACCCACTCACCCACTCACTCACTCACTCACCCACCCACTCACTCACCTACTCACTCACTCACCCACTCACTCACCTACTCACTCACTCACCCACTCACTCACCTACCCACTCACTCACTCACCCACTCACCCACTCACTCACCTACTCACCAACTCACCCACTCACCCACTCACCCACTCACTCACCCACTCACCCACTCACTCACTCACTCACCCACTCACTCACTCACTCACCCACTCACTCACCTACCCACTCACTCACTCACCCACTCACCCACTCACTCACCTACTCACTCACTCACCCACTCACTCACTCACCCACTCACCCACTCACTCACTCACTCACCTACCCACTCACTCACTCACTCACCCACTCACTCACTCACCTACCCACTCACTCACCCACCCACTCACTCACTCACCCACTCACCCACTCACTCACCCACTCACCCACTCACTCACCCACTCACTCACCCACTCACTCACCCACTCACTCACCCACTCACTCACTCACCCACCCACTCACCCACTCACTCACCCACTCACCCACTCACCTATCCACTCACTCACCAACTCACTCACCTCACCACTCACCTCACCACTCACCACCCCTCTCTGTCACTGGTCGCCGTCTCCATGGCGACCGCCGTCAACAAATCCACGTGACCGAGGAATCGAAAACCAAACTCGCGATTCCGATTCAGATTCCCAGCACTGCCTTGAACTGTCTCACCGAATCCCATACTGTAGCCATGGAATCGATTCCGTGATTTCATCGATCTGTGTTGCTGAGGTGTTTGGGATAATCGGAATCGATTCTCTCCCGAAACTCACTCACCCATTCACTCACCCACCCACTCACTCACCCACCCACTCACTCACCCACTCACCCACTCACCCACCTACTCACTTACCCATTCACTCACTCACCCATTCACTCACTCACTCACCCACTCACCCACCTACTCACTTACCCATTCACTCACTCACCCATTCACTCACTCACTCACCCACTCACCCACCTACTCACTTACCCATTCACTCACTCACCCATTCACTCACCCACTCACCCACTCACCCATTCACTCACCCACTCACCCACTCACCCACTCACTCACCCACTCACCCACCCACTCACCCACCTACTCAACTCACTCACCCATTCACTCACCCACTCATCTACTCACCCATTCACTCACCCACTCACCCACTCACTCACCCACTCACCCACCCACTCACTCACTCACCCACCCACTCACTCACTCACCCATTCACTCATCCACTCATCCACTCACTCACCCACTCACCCACCCACTCACCCACTCACCCATTCACTCACCCACTCACCCACCCACTCACCCACTCACCCATTCACTCACCCACTCACCCACTCACTCACCCACCTACTCACTCACCCATTCACTCATCCACTCATCCACTCACTCACCCACTCACCCACCCACTCACTCACCCACTCACTCACTCACCCACTCACTCACCCACTCACCCACCCACTCACCCACCTACTCACTCACCCACTCACCCACCCATTCACTCACTCACTCACCCACTCACCCACCCACCCACTCACTCACCCACTCACCCACCCACCCACTCACTCACTCACTCACCCACTCACTCACCCACTTACCCACCTACTCACCCACCCACTCACTCACCCATTCACCCACTCACTCACTCACCCATTCACCCACCCACTCACCCACTCAATCACCCACCCACCCACTCACCCACCCACTCACCCACCCACCCACTCACCCACCCACTCACTCACCCACCCACCCACTCACCCACTCACTCACCCACCCACCCACTCACCCACTCACCCACCCACCCACTCACCCACTCACTCACCCACTCACCCACCCACCTCAATCACTCACCCACCCACCTCAATCACCCACCCACCCACTCACCCACCCACTCACCCACCCACTCACCCACTCACCCACCCACTCACCCACTCACCCACTCACTCACCCACTCACCCACTCACTCAACCACTCACCCACCTCAATCACCCACCCACCCATTCACCCACCCACTCACCCACTCGCCCACCAACTCGCCCACCCACCCGCTCACCCACCCACTCACCCACTCACCCACCCACTCACACACTCACCCACCCACTCACCCACCCACCCACTCACCCACCCACCTACCCACTCACCCACCCACCCACCCACTCATCCACTCACCCACCCACCCACTCATCCACTCACCCACCCACCCACCTACCCACTCACCCACCCACCCACTCACCCACCTCAATCACCCACCCACCCACTCACCCACTCACCCACCCACTCACCCACCCACCCACTCACCCGCCCACTCACTCACCCACCCACTCACCCACTCACCCACCCACTCACCCACTCACCCACCCACTCACCCACCCACCTACCCACTCACCCACCCACTCACCCACCCACCCACCCACTCACCCGCCCACTCACTCACCCACCCACTCACCCACTCACCCACCCACTCACCCACTCACCCACCCACTCGCCCACCAACTCGCCCACCCACCCGCTCACCCACTCACCCACCCACTCACCCACTCACCCACCCACTCACCCATTCACCCACCCACTCACCCACCCACCTACCCACTCACCCACTCACCCACTCACCCACCCACTCACCCACTCACCCACCCACTCACCCACCCACCTACCCACTCACCCACCCACCCACCCACTCATCCACTCACCCACTCACCCACCCACTCACCCACCCACCCACCCACCCACTCACCCACCCACTCACCCACTCACCCACCCACTCACCCACCCACCCACTCACCCACCCACCTACCCACTCACCAACCCACTCACCCACTCACCCACCCACTCACCCACCCACCCACCCGCCCACCCACTCACTCACCCACTCACCCACCCACCCACTCACCCACCCACCCACTCACTCACCCACTCACCCACTCACCCACTCACCCACCCACCCACTCACCCCCCCACCCACTCATACACTCACTCACCCACCCACCCACCCACTCAGCCACCCACCCACCCACCCACTCAGCCACCCACCCACCCACTCACTCACCCACCCACCCACCCACTCACCCACCCACTCACCCACCCACCCACCCACACACACACCCACCCACTCACACACTCACCCACTCACACACCCACCCACCCACTCACTCACCCACCCACCCACTCACCCACTCACTCACCCACCCACCCACCCACTCACCCACTCACCCACCCACCCACTCACCCACCCACTCACCCACCCACTCACCCACTCACTCACCCACTCACTCACCCACCCACCCACTCACCGTGCTCATAAGGAGAGAATGTCCCAGCATCAATGTTGATGTAGGGGTCTATCTTGATGGCCGTGACTCTCAGTCCGCAGGCCTTGAGAATTGTTCCTACAGAGCTTGCGATGATTCCCTTCCCGATCCCAGAGATCACCCCGCCGGTCACCAGGATGTACTTCATGCTGAGCTGCTTCTGTGGACAACCCTTTGGGGAGAGGGGGGGGAGAGAGGGGGATGAGTGGGTGGGTGGGTGGGTGAGTGGGTGAGTGTGTTGGTGAGTGAGTGGGTGGGTGAGTGGGTGGGTGAGTGAGTGGGTTGAGTGAGTGGGTGAGTGGGTGAGTGAGTGAGTGGGTGAGGGAGTGGGTGAGTGAGTGGGTGGGTGAGTGAGTGGGTGAGTGAGTGAGTGGGTGGGTGGGTGGGTAAGTGTGTGGGTGAGTGGGTGGGTGAGTGGGTGGGTGAGTGGGTGAGTGAGTGGGTGAGTGAGTGGGTGGGTGGGTGGGTAAGTGAGTGGGTGAGTGGGTGGGTGAGTGGGTGGGTGAGTGGGTGAGTGAGTGGTTGAGTGAGTGGGTGGGTGGGTGGGTAAGTGAGTGGGTGAGTGAGTGAGTGGGTGAGTGAGTGGGTGAGTGAGTGGGTGAGTGGGTGGGTGAGTGGGTGGATGGGTGAGTGGGTTGGGTGGGTGAGTGGGTGGGTGAGTGGGTGAGTGAGTGGGTGGGTGAGTGGGCGGGTGAGTGAGTGAGTGGGTGGGTGAGTGAGTGGGTGAGTGAGTGGGTGAGTGGGTGGGTGAGTGGGTGAGTGGGTGAGTGAGTGGGTGGTGAGTGGGTGAGTGGGTGGGTGAGTGAGTGGGTGAGGGAGTGGGTGAGTGAGTGGGTGGGTGAGTGAGTGGGTGAGTGAGTGGGTGGGTAAGTGAGTGGGTGAGTGGGTGGGTGAGTGGGTGGATGAGTGGGTGAGTGAGTGGGTGAGTGAGTGGGTGGGTGGGTAAGTGAGTGGGTGAATGGGTGGGTGAGTGGGTGGGTGAGTGGGTGAGGGAGTGGGTGAGTGAGTGGGTGGGTGGGTGTGTAAGTGAGTGGGTGAGTGGGTGGGTGAGTGGGTGGGTGGGTGAGTGGGTGGGTGAGTGGGTGAGTGATTGAGGTGGGTGAGTGGGTAAGTGAGTGGGTGGGGGGTGAGTGTGTGGGTGAGTGAGTCGTGATTGAGTGGTTGGGTGAGTGGGTGAGTGAGTGGGTGGGTGGGTGTATGGGTGGGTGAGTGGATGAGGGAGTGAGTGGGTGGGTGAGTGAGTGGGTAGGTGGGTGGTTGGGTGAGTGGGTGGGTGGGTGAGTGAGTGAGTGAGTGGGTGGGTGAGTGGGTGGGTGAGTGAGTGGGTGAGTGAGTCGGTGAGTGAGTGGGTGAGTGGGTGGGTGAGTAGGTGGGTGAGTGAGTAAGTGGGTGAGTGGGTGAGTGAGTGGATGAGGGAGTGAGTGAGTGGGTGAGTGGGTGGGTGAGTGATTGAGTGAGTGGGTGAGTGGGTGAGTGAGTGAGTGAGTGGGTGAGTGAGTGAGTGTGTGGGTGAGTGAGTGAGTGGATGAGGGAGTGAGTGGGTGGGTGGGTGAGTGTGTGGGTGAGTTAGTGGGTGAGTGAGTGAGTGTGTGGGTAAGTGAGTGAGTGGATGAGTGAGTGAGTAGGTGAGTGAGTGAGTGGGTGGGTGGGTGAGTGAGTGGTGAGTGAGTCGCTGGCAAGTAGTAGTATCTAGCTAGTAAGTAGTAGTAGTATCTAGCTAGTAGTAGTATCTAGCTAGTGAGTAGTAGTAGTATCTAGCTAGTAGTAGTATCTAGCTAGCTAGTAGTATCTAGCTAGTAAGTAGTAGTAGTATCTAGCTAGTAAGTAGTAGTATCTAGCTAGTAAGTAGTAGTATCTAGCTAGTAAGTAGTAGTATCTAGCTAGTGAGTAGTAGTATCTAGCTAGTGAGTAGTAGTATCTAGCTAGTAGTAGTAGTATCTAGCTAGTGAGTAGTAGTATCTAGCTAGTAAGTAGTAGTAGTATCTAGCTAGTAGTAGTATCTAGCTAGCTAGTAGTATCTAGCTAGTAAGTAGTAGTAGTATCTAGCTAGTAAGTAGTAGTATCTAGCTAGTAAGTAGTAGTATCTAGCTAGTAAGTAGTAGTATCTAGCTAGTAGTAGTAGTATCTAGCTAGTGAGTAGTAGTATCTAGCTAGTAGTAGTAGTATCTAGCTAGTAAGTAGTAGTAGTAGTATCTAGCTAGTAGTAGTAGTATCTAGCTAGTAGTAGTAGTATCTAGCTAGTAAGTAGTAGTAGTAGTATCTAGCTAGTAGTAGTAGTATCTAGCTAGTAAGTAGTAGTATCTAGCTAGTAAGTAGTAGTAGTATCTAGCTAGTGAGTAGTAGTATCTAGCTAGTAGTGGTAGTATCTAGCTAGTAAGTAGTAGTAGTATCTAGCTAGTAGTAGTAGTATCTAGCTAGTAAGTAGTAGTATCTAGCTAGTAGTAGTAGTATCTAGCTAGTGAGTAGTAGTATCTACCTAGTAAGTAGTAGTATCTAGCTAGTAAGTAGTAGTAGTAGTATCTAGCTAGTAGTAGTAGTATCTAGCTAGTAAGTAGTAGTAGTAGTATCTAGCTAGTAGTAGTAGTATCTAGCTAGTAGTAGTAGTATCTAGCTAGTAAGTAGTAGTAGTAGTATCTAGCTAGTAGTAGTAGTATCTAGCTAGTAAGTAGTAGTATCTAGCTAGTAAGTAGTAGTAGTATCTAGCAAGTAGTAGTATCTAGCTAGTAGTGGTAGTATCTAGCTAGTAAGTAGTAGTAGTATCTAGCTAGTAGTAGTAGTATCTAGCTTGTAAGTAGTAGTGCTATCTAGCTAGTGAGTAGTATCTAGCTAGTAGTAGTAGTATCTAGCTAGTAAGTAGTAGTATCTAGCTAGTAAGTAGTAGTATCTAGCTGGTAAGTAGTAGTATCTAGCTAGTAAGTAGTAGTAGTATCTAGCTAGTAAGTAGTAGTAGTATCTAGCTAGTAGTAGTATCTAGCTAGTAAGTAGTAGTATCTAGCTAGTAAGTAGTAGTAGTATCTAGCTAGTAGTAGTAGTATCTAGCTAGTAAGTAGTAGTAGTATCTAGCCAGTAAGTAGTAGTATTTAGCTAGTAAGTAGTATCTAGCTAGTAAGTAGTAGTATCTAGCTAGTAAGTAGTAGTATCTAGCTGGTAAGTAGTAGTATCTAGCTAGTAAGTAGTAGTAGTAGTATCTAGCTAGTAAGTAGTAGTAGTATCTAGCTAGTAGTAGTATCTAGCTAGTAAGTAGTAGTATCTAGCTAGTGAGTAGTAGTATCTAGCTAGTAGTAGTAGTATCTAGCTAGTAAGTAGTAGTAGTATCTAGCCAGTAAGTAGTAGTATTTAGCTAGTAAGTAGTATCTAGCTAGTAAGTAGTAGTATCTAGCTAGTAAGTAGTAGTAGTATCTAGCTAGTAGTAGTATATAGCTAGCTAGTAGTAGTATCTAGCTAGTAAGTAGTAGTAGTATCTAGCTAGTACGTAGTAGTAGTATCTAGCTAGTAGTAGTAGTATCTAGCTAGTAGTAGTAGTATCTTGCTAGTAAGTAGTAGTAGTATCTAGCTAGTAAGTAGTAGTAGTATCTAGCTAGTAAGTAGTAGTATCTAGCTAGTAAGTAGTAGTAGTATCTAGCTAGTAGTAGTATCTAGCTAGTAAGTAGTAGTATCTAGCTAGTGAGTAGTAGTATCTAGCTAGTAGTAGTAGTATCTAGCTAGTGAGTAGTAGTATCTAGCTAGTAAGTAGTAGTATCTAGCTAGTGAGTAGTAGTATCTAGCTAGTAGTAGTAGTATCTAGCTAGTAGTAGTAGTATCTTGCTAGTAAGTAGTAGTAGTATCTAGCTAGTAAGTAGTAGTAGTATCTAGCTAGTAAGTAGTAGTATCTAGCTAGTAAGTAGTAGTAGTATCTAGCTAGTAGTAGTATCTAGCTAGTAAGTAGTAGTATCTAGCTAGTGAGTAGTAGTATCTAGCTAGTAGTAGTAGTATCTAGCTAGTAAGTAGTAGTAGTATCTAGCCAGTAAGTAGTAGTATTTAGCTAGTAAGTAGTATCTAGCTAGTAAGTAGTAGTATCTAGCTAGTAAGTAGTAGTAGTATCTAGCTAGTAGTAGTATATAGCTAGCTAGTAGTAGTATCTAGCTAGTAAGTAGTAGTAGTATCTAGCTAGTAAGTAGTAGTAGTATCTAGCTAGTAGTAGTAGTATCTAGCTAGTAGTAGTAGTATCTAGCTAGTAAGTAGTAGTAGTATCTAGCTAGTAATTAGTAGTGTCTAGCTAGTAAGTAGTAGTATCTAGCTAGTAGTAGTATCTAGCTAGTAGTAGTATCTAGCTAGTAGTAGTAGTATCTAGCTTGTAAGTAGTAGTATCTAGCTAGCTAGTAGTAGTATCTAGCTAGTAAGTAGTAGTATCTAGCTAGTAGTAGTAGTATCTAGCTAGTAAGTAGTAGTAGTATCTAGCTAGTAGTAGTATCTAGCTAGCTAGTAGTAGTAGTATCTAGCTAGTAGTAGTAGTATCTAGCTAGTAGTAGTATCTAGCTATTAGTAGTAGTATCTAGCTAGTAAGTAGTAGTATCTAGCTAGTAGTAGTATCTAGCTAGTGAGTAGTAGTATCTAGCTAGTAGAAGTAGTAGTATCTAGCTAGTAAGTAGTAGTAGTATCTAGCTAGTAGTAGTATCTAGCTAGTAAGTAGTATCTAGCTAGTGAGTAGTATCTAGCTAGTAGTAGTATCTAGCTAGTAAGTAGTAGTAGTATCTAGCTAGTGAGTAGTAGTATCTAGCTAGTAAGTAGTAGTAGTATCTAGCTAGTAAGTAGTAGTATCTAGCTAGTAAGTAGTAGTAGTATCTAGCTAGCTAGTAGTGGTATCTAGCTAGTAAGTAGTAGTATCTAGCTAGTAGTAGTATCTAACTAGTAAGTAGTAGTATCTAGCTAGTAGTAGCATCTAACTAGTAGTAGTATCTAGCTAGTAAGTAGTAGTAGTATCTAGCTAGTAAGTAGTAGTATCTAGCTAGTAGTAGTATCTAGCTAGTAAGTAGTAGTAGTATCTAGCTAGTAAGTAGTAGTAGTATCTAGCTAGTAGTAGTATTTAGCTAGTAGTGAGTAGTAGTATAGCTAGTAGTAGTAGTATCTAGCTAGTAAGTAGTATCTAGCTAGTAAGTAGTAGTAGTATCTAGCTAGTAAGTAGTAGTAGTATCTAGCTAGTAGTAGTAGTAGTATCTAGCTCGTAAGTAGTAGTATCTAGCTAGTAGTAGTATCTAGCTAGTAAGTAGTAGTAGTATCTACCTAGTAGTAGTATCTAGCTAGTAAGTAGTAGTATCTAGCTAGTAGTAGTATCTAGCTAGTAGTAGTAGTATCCAGCTACTAAGTAGTAGTATCTAGCTAGTAGTAGTAGTATCTAGCTAGTAGTAGTATCTAGCTAGTAGTAGTATCTAGCTAGTAGTAGTATCTAGCTAGTAAGTAGTAGTATCTAGCTAGTAGTAGTATCTAGCTAGTAAGTAGTAGTATCTAGCTAGTAGTAGTATCTAGCTAGTAAGTAGTAGTATCTAGCTAGTAGTAGTAGTATCTAGCTAGTAGTAGTATCTAGCTAGTAAGTAGTAGTATCTAGCTAGTAAGTAGTAGTAGTATCTAGCTTGTGAGTAGTAGTATCTAGCTAGCTAGTAGTATCTAGCTAGTAAGTAGTAGTAGTATCTAGCTAGTAAGTAGTAGTATCTAGCTAGTAAGTAGTAGTATCTAGCTAGTAAGTAGTAGTATCTAGCTAGTAAGTAGTAGTAGTAACTATCTAGTGAGCAGTAGTATCTAGCTAGTAGTAGTAGTATTTACCTAGTAAGTAGTAGTATCTAGCTAGTAAGTAGTAGTAGTATCTAGCTAGTAGTAGTATCTAGCTAGTAGTAGTAGTATCTACCTAGTAAGTAGTAGTATCTAGCTAGTAAGTGGTAGTAGTATCTAGCTAGTAAGTAGTAGTATCTAGCTAGTAGTAGTATCTAGCTAGTAGTAGTATCTAGCTAGTAGTAGTATCTACCTAGTAAGTAGTAGTATCTAGCTAGTAGTAGTAGTATCTACCTAGTAAGTAGTAGTATCTAGCTAGTAGTAGTATCTAGCTAATGAGTAGTATTATCTACCTAGTAAGTAGTAATAGTATCTATCTAATAGTAGTAGTATCTAGCTAGTAGTAGTATCTAGCTAGTAAGAAGTAGTAGTATCTAGCTAGTAGTAGTAGTATCTAGCTAGTAGTATCTAGCTAGTAGTAGTAGTATCTAGCTAGTAAGTAGTAGTAGTATCTAGCTAGTAGTAGTAGTAGTATCTAGCTAGTAGTAGTAGTATCTAGCTAGCTAGTAGTAGTATCTAGCTAGCTAGTAGTAGTATCTGGCTAGTAAGTAGTAGTAGTATCTAGCTAGCAAGTAGTAGTATCTAGCTAGCTAGTAGTAGTATCTAGCTAGTAGTAGTATCTAGCTAGTAGTAGTAGTATCTAGCTAGTAAGTAGTAGTATCTAGCTAGTAGTAGTAGTATCTAGCTAGTAGTAGTAGTATCTAGCTAGTAAGTAGTAGTAGTATCTAGCTAGTAGTAGTATCGAGCTAGTAAGTAGTAGTAGTATCTAGCTAGTAGTAGTATCTAGCTAGTAGTAGTAGTATCTAGCTAGTAGTAGTATCTACCTAGTAAGTAGTAGTATCTAGCTAGCTAGTAAGTAGTAGTATCTAGCTAGTAAGTAGTAGTATCTAGCTAGTGAGTAGTAGTAGTATCTACCTAGTAAGTAGTAGTATCTACCTAGTAAGTAGTAGTATCTAGCTAGCTAGTAAGTAGTAGTATCTAGCTAGTAAGTAGTAGTAGTTTCTAGCAAATAAGTAGTAGTATCTAGCTAGTAGTAGTATCTACCTAGTAAGTAGTAGTATCTACCTAGTAAGTAGTAGTATCTAGCTAGTAAGTAGTAGTAGTGTCTAGCTAGTAAGTAGTAGTATCTAGCTAGTAAGTAGTAGTATCTAGCTAGTAAGTAGTAGTAGTATCTACCTAGTAAGTAGTAGTATCTAGCTAGCTAGTAGTAGTATCTAGCTAGTAAGTAGTAACTAGCTAGTAGTAGTAGTATCTAGCTAGTAAGTAGTAGTATCTAGCTAGTAGTAGTATCTAGCTAGTAAGTAGTAGTATCTAGCTAGTAAGTAGTAGTATCTAGCTAGCAGTAGTAGTAGTATCTAGCTAGTAGTAGTAGTATCTAGCTAGTAGTATCTAGCTAGTAGTAGTATCTAGCTAGTAGTAGTATCTAGCTAGTAGTAGTATCTACCTAGTAAGTAGTAGTATCTAGCTAGTGAGTAGTAGTAGTATCTAGCTAGTAGTAGTAGTAGTATCTAGCTAGTAGTAGTAGTATCCAACTAGTAAGTAGTAGTAGTATCTAGCTAGTAGTAGTAGTATCTACCTAGTAAGTAGTAATATCTAGCTAGCTAGTAGTAGTAGTATCTAGCTAGTAGTAGTAGTATCTACCTAGTAGTATCTACCTAGTAAGTAGTAGTAGCTAGCTAGTAAGTAGTAGTAGTATCTGGCTAGTGAGTAGTAGTAGTATCTACCTAGTAGTAGTAGTATCTAGCTAGTGAGTAGTAGTAGTATCTAGCTAGTAGTAGTAGTATCTAGCTAGTAGTAGTAGTATCTAGCTAGTAAGTAGTAGTAGTATCTAGCTAGTAGTAGTAGTATCTACCTAGTAAGTAGTAATATCTAGCTAGCTAGTAGTAGTATCTAGCTAGTAGTAGTATCTACCTAGTAGTAGTATCTACCTAGTAAGTAGTAGTAGCTAGCTAGTAAGTAGTAGTAGTATCTAGCTAGTGAGTAGTAGTAGTATCTACCTAGTAAGTAGTAGTATCTAGCTAGTAGTAGTAGTATCTAGCTAGTAAGTAGTAGTAGTATCTAGCTAGTAGTAGTATCTAGCTAGCTAGTAGTAGTAGTATCTAGCTAGTAGTAGTAGTATCGAGCTATTCATAATATACCTTTTTGGAGGGTTTGAAGGCGTTATTATTCATAAACGTGTCACAAAGCCTCCACCACGTGACACGGCCAACCAGCCAATGGTCAACGTTCAGGTCTGCTGGCAACTTAAAGGGCTTCAGGAGACCGCTAATGCAAGCCCTGTTATTCCTACATTGACAGGATGGGGGCCACAACGCATCATCACGTGGCCCATCGTTTGGGTTTGACAGTTCCACTGATTAATATTACAGTTTTTATTCTCCTAAGCACGTTACATTCAGACACAAATGCTTTTTTCTTACACACATTAAACTGTTTTTGGAATTTGCCTATATGTGTGTGTGTGTAAGGTTTTTAAGTAGAAGCTCCGAAGGATATTTTTCGCCCGGGCTATTTATTTATTAAACGTGTCACGACAATAATATTGCAGTTTTTACTATATATGTGTGTGTAAGGTTTTTAAGTAGAAGCTCCGAAGGATATTTTTCGCCCGGGCTATTTGTTTATTAAACGTGTCACGACAATAATATTGCAGTTTTTACTATATGTGTGTGTGTCTGTGTAAGGTTTTTAAGTAGAAGCTCCTAAGGATATTTTTGCGCCCGGGCTATTTATTTATTAAACGTGTCTCAACAAACCCTCGGCCAAGCGAACACGGCCAATCAGTTAGAAACAACAACAGCCATTCACGCTGACAAAAGGGGAAAACGTTTCACCACTTTAGCCCGCCAGTTTGAGTTTCAGCTGAAGAGTGGACCCACTACACTGGCAGTCTCGGGCGAAATGGCGTCTGACGTATTCTTGTCCATTTGCCAGCATCGGCGAAGCCATCCACAATGCCCTCCCGGTGTTAAATAATGCGGCTGAATGGCGATGTCCTCATCATCATCATCGTAGTAGTAGTAGTTGTTGTTGTTGAACCCCATCACGATTCGAGATCAGAGGTGTCTGTCTGTGTGTGTGACTGTGTGTGTGTGTGTCTGTGTGTGACTGTGTGTGTGACTGTGTGTGTGTGTGTCTGTGTGTGTGTGACTGTGTGTGTGACTGTGTGTGTGTGACTGTGTGTGTGTGACTGTGTGTGTCTGTGTGTGTCTGTGTGTGTGTCTGTGTGTGGCTGTCTGACTGTGTGTGTATCTGTGTGTGTGTCTGTGTGTGTGTCTGTGTGTGTGTCTGTGTGTGGCTGTGTGACTGTGTGTGTATCTGTGTGTGTGTCTGTGTGTGTGTCTGTGTGTGTGTGTCTGTGTGTGTGTCTGTTTCTGGAGGAGCCCCGAGGGTAGAGATTCAATCTCCTGGCTCCGCCAATTGGGGTTTGGCCAGGAGACGTCATAGACGCCTGGCCCCCCGGGGCCTCCGAAACAGTCGAGCGGCAATATCTTTTCATCGGTTGCGTAACGCTGTATGGAAGCTACCTGGTCTGTTGCTCCGCACTAAGCTTCAGGTCTTCTCGGCCACGGTCATTCCCTCCCTTCTCTATGCTTGCAAAACGTGGACCCCCCTAATGGAACATCTTCGCCGGTTAGAAACATTTAGGCTGGCATGCCTACGATCCATCCTGGGATTAACCAGACTGGATTGTGTGAGGAGCTCACAAATCCTTGAAAGATCTGGGCAAGGTCCCATCGGTGAGCTCCTCCGGCTGGCAAGGCTGCGTTGGCTGGGTCAAGTAGCCCGCATGCCCAGGCTCCGCATGCCGAAACAGCTTTTGTTCGGCCGGATAGAGGGGGCTAAACGGGCGCGGCACGGGCTAGAGAAGAGATGGAGTGACGTGGTACAGGAGGACGTGGAGCTGAGTGGACTTGCCGATGACTGGTACCAGCGGTGTCAAGATCGGCCTCTGTGGAGGAGGCTCGTGAAGGACGCTACTGGGCAGTTGGAGGCAGTCGCCCTCCAACAACAACGAAGGGCGGAGGAGCGACGCTCACAACAACGAGCGGAGTGCCGGGTGGCTAAAGCACAGCAGGTTGGCACAGTAGGGGGCACAGGTGGTGCATCAGCCAGTCATCTCAGTCATCTCAGTCAGTCGACCCGTGGCACCTGGGTCTGCCCCGTGACCTCCTGCCCGCGGGCGTTCGACACTACACGTGGCCTCAAGGTGCACATAGCCTGGCACAAGCGTAGTGGTGATGTCACCGCCACTTAGTGGCGAATGGGGGTTGTTGTTGTTGTTATGTGTCTGTGTGTGTCTGTGTGTGTCTGTGTGTGTGTCCGGCAAAAACAACCCCCTACCTCCTCGCGGTGCCGGACGGTCAACTCTGTCGTGGACAGTGCTGTGGGGGGAGGGCCAATTCCGATTGGCTCCTCCCCTCATGGCGTCTGTGACCACCACAGGGGCTAAACGGGGAATCTGGACGGGTGCGAGGGGCTGGTAACCCCTCCACCTTCAAAAAATTACCACGAAACTACGACTTAAATATATAACTAAAAAGCTTGTGCCGGAGGCTCCGAGGGGACAGGCGTCTATGACGTCTCCTGGCCAAACCCCAATTGGCGGAGCCAGGAGATTGAATCTCTACTCTCGGGGCTCCTCCAGAAACAACGAAAAGCCACTTCGTTTGGCCACGTGGAATGTTCGAACGCTCACTGCGGAGGAGAGGCTGCCACTCCTCTGTCGGGAGCTGGACCGGTACCGCCTGGATCTATGCGCCATTCAGGAGGTCCGGTGGACCGGCTCTGACTCCTGCCACCATGAGGGGTGGACAGTCCTCTACTCGGGGCAGCAGACTATCAAACAACAGGGTGTGGCTCTTCTTTTGAACAAAATAATGAAGGGGGCGTGGGAGCGTGGCGGTGAGGTGTGGGAAGCTGTAAGCCCCAGGCTACTTTGGGCTCGCCTTCCCATCCATCGGAGGTGAGGATTGGTGGTCGTGGTTACTTATGCCCCCACCGAAGACGAACATCCGTGGAGGGATGCAGGCAAAGCCGATGAGTCAGATGCCTTCTATGACCTCCTGTCACAGGTGCTGGCTAAAGTGGCCCCTTGGGATAGAGTAATCTTGTTGGGTGACTTCAATGCCCGAGTTGGTCATGATGCTGGCACCTGGTCTGGAGTGATTGGAGGGCATGGGCCGGATCGGCTCAATAACAACGGTAGGAGGCTGCTAGATTTTTGTGCAGCCCATGGGCTTGTAATTACCAACACGCTGTTCCGGCATCGGCGCATCCACACAACATCATGGATGCATGCCGGGTCCAAGCAAGAACATCTGCTGGACTACGTAGTGACGGACCAGCGGATGCGGGCCCATGTCCTTGACACCAGGACCTACCGTGGAGCTGATCTGCCCTCTGACCATCGACTTGCCATCTGTAAGATGCGCCTGCCATTATTCCGCTCTGGTGGTGGGTGTACACCCAGGACCCCATTACAACCAAAAGTGGCCTGGTCTCAGTTATCTGATGAAAGTTGCAAGCGAGAATTTCATCATCGCCTGCGGCTGGGGTTGGCATCGTTCCCCACTTCTCCTGATGTCGAGGGTAAATGGGCGAGGTTTAGGACTGTGACTCATGCAGCTGCAATGGCTGCTTTGGGTATGCAGTCAAGACCTCCCCAGAGACCCTGGCTGACAGAGGAGGTGTTCAGGATGGTTGAGAAAAAGCGACAGGCCCACTGTCATCGGCTACAGAATCCCATGTCAGAGAATGAGGAGGCTTACCGCAGCCTTCGCTCGGAGGTTCGGAGAGCCGTGAGGCGCTGCAAGGATGGGTGGTGGTCACGGGTTGCTGAGGAGATGGAGTTTGCCTCAGTGGCCCGCGATCACAAATCTCTATTTAACTCCATCAAAAAAGTAACCTGCAGCGCCACACCTATTACCATCATTAGGGGAAAAAACGGTGATCCAATCTCCGACCCGCAGGAACAGGTTTGCAGATTGCTGAGCATTTCTGTGAGGTCCTGGGGGAGGGAAAATCCCTCAGCCAGGAAAACATCGTGGCACAAAGTGAGGATGACCCTGCTGAGGCTGCGGTGCCTCAAATATTGGAAGAAGTCACCCCTGGTGAGTGGCTGGCTGAAGTGCCATCTGTTGAGGAAGTACTGAAGGCGATCCGGAGTCTGAGACCAGGAAAGGCACCGGACAGAGATGATCTCCCAAGCGAAATGCTGAGGGAGGGTGGCGTTTGTGCACAGACTGCCCTATATGACATCATAACAACAGTCTGGACCACTGGACGGGTTCTGCAGGATTGGAAGGATGCCCTGGTGGTCCCCCTCTTTAAAAAGGGGGACCGCACAGACTGTAACAACTACAGGGGCATCTCACTCCTCAGTTTGCCGGGAAATGTCCTGGCAAGGATTAATCAACATCGCCTTGCCAGGCATGCTGAAGAGAGGCTTGCGGAGCCCCAATGCGGTTTCAGGAAAGGGCGGTCCTGCACAGATGCCATATTTTATGTCCGTCTGCTACAGCAGAGGTGTAGGGAATTCCAGCAAGCCCTACATCTCTGCTTTATTGACCTGGTCAAGGCCTATGATACCATCAGTAGGCCAGGGCTCTGGGTTGTTCTTCGTGCTTTTGGAGTCCCTGACCCTCTGCTCACGATCAGTAAGTACCTTCATGATGGTGAGCAGGCCCGGGTAAAACTACGTGGCCAGGAGTCCGAGCCATTCCCTGTACACCTTGGGGTGCGACAGGGATGTCCTCTGGCTCCCACATTATTTAACATCTATTTTGACCACGTAGTTCGTAAAGCCTTCAATAGCTGTACCGGGGGAATCTCCATATGGTACAGATATAATGGGAGGCTGATCGATGCCCGGGTGCGGTCAAGGGATGGCTCCCTATTGCTCAACCACTTTATGTATGCCGATGATTTGGTAATAGCTGCTCATTCAGAGGAGGAGTTGGAGACGCTGCTGCTGAGACTGGAGCGTGCCACTAAGAGATGGGGCCTTACCATCAGCCCCACCAAAACTAAGCACCTGCCTGGGTATTTTGTACCATCGGACACTCGACCCCCACAACTCCCAATCGGTGATGGGGCAGTTGTGGAGAGAGTGGAGAGTTTCCCATATCTGGGCAGTGTGCTTATGACCGGCTCCAGTTTGACAGCAGAGGTCTCACTCCGAATCAGTCGAGCGGCAATATCTTTTCATCGGTTGCGTAACGCTGTGTGGAAGCTACCTGGTCTGTCGCTCCACACTAAGCTTCAGGTCTTCTCGGCCACGGTCATTCCCTCCCTTCTCTACGCTTGCGAAACGTGGACCCCCTTAAGGGAACATCTTCGCCGGTAAGAAACATTTAGGCTGGCCTGCCTACGATCCATCCTGTGAGGAGCTCACAAATCCTTGAAAGATCTGGGCAAGGTCCCATCGGTGAGCTCCTCCGGCAGGCAAGGCTGCGTTGGCTGGGTCATGTAGCCCACATACCCAGCCACCGCATGCCGAAACAGCTTTTGTTCGGCCGGATAGAGGGGGCTAAACGGGCGCGGCACGGGCTAGAGAAGAGATGGAGTGATGTGGTATAGGAGGACGTGGAGCTGAGTGGACTTGCCGATGACCGGTACCAGCGGTGTCAAGATCGGCCTCTGTGGAGGAGGCTCGTGAAGGATGCTACTGGGCAGTTGGAGGCAGTCGCCCTCCAACAACAACGGAGGGCGGAGGAGCGACGCTCACAACAACGAGCGGAGCGCCGGGTGGCTAAAGCACAGCAGGTTGGCACAGTAGGGGGCACAGGTGGTGCATCAGCCAGTCATCTCAGTCAGTCGACCCGTGGCACCTGGGTCTGCCCAGTGACCTCCTGCCAGCGGGCGTTCGACACTTCACGTGGTAGCCTCAAGGTGCACATAGCCTGGCACAAGCGTCGTGGTGACGTCACCGCCACTTAGTGGCGAATGGCGGTTGTTGTTGTGTATGAGTGTGTGTGTATGAGTGTCTGTGTATGAGTGTGTGTGTGTCTGTGTGTGTAGTTATGTAATAAATGCCGACTCAAAACTTTGCTGACTGCACAAATTCGTATTGCTTGGCTCTTTCGGTAAAGTACCGTGGATAAGGAAAATTAAAATATAAAAAAAATTATTACAATTAAAGCCAAAATAAAACCACGGCTTTGCCATTACAACGCCGTGTTTTAATTTTGCTTTCATTTTTAATTTGATTTTACTTTTAATTTAAATTTCTAGCTACGAGACTTTACCGTAACGTCGTGGATTTGTTTTTAATTTTAATTTAAAAAACTTAAATTTTTTATTTTCTACCTACGGAACTTTACCAAAAGGACCAAGAATAGCGAGGTATTAGCGTGTGACGGACCAGCCTGGAATTGTAATGTGCGTGTTGTGAACGACTTAATCAGTCACTAAATCAGTCACCCAGTCACTCACTCAGTCACTCACTCGCTCAGTCAGTCACTCATTCACTCACTCAGTCACTCACTCACTCACCACTCAATCACCCACCCACTCACTCACACCCACTCATCCACCCACTCACTCACCCACTCACTCACCCACCCACTCACTCATTTACCCACTCACCCACCCACTCACTCACCCACCCACCCACTCACTCACCCACTCACTCATTCACTCACTCCACTCACCCACTCACTCACTCACCCACTCACTCACCCAATAACTCACCCACTCACTCACTCACCCACTCACTCACCCACCCACTCACACACTCACCCACCCACTCACACACTCACCCACTCACTCACCCACCCACTCACTCACCCACCCACTCACTCACACACCCACTCACCCACCCACTCACTCACCCACCCACTCACTCACCCACCCACCCACTCACACACCCACTCACACACTCACCCACTCACACGCTCACTCACTCACCCCACCCACTCACACACTCACCTACCCACTCACACACTCACCCACTCACACACTCACTCACTCACCCACTCACTCACCCACCCACCCACTCACCCACCCACCCACTCACTCACTCACCCACTCACTCACTCACACACTCACTCACCCACCCACTCACTCACCCACCTCACTCACTCACACTCACTCACTCACCCACTCACTCACTCACTCACTCACCACTCACTCACCCACTCACTCACTCACCCACTCACTCACTCATCCACTCACTCACTCACCCACTCACTCACTCACCCACCCACTCACACACTCACCCACTCACACACTCACCCACCCACTCACACACTCACCCACTCACCCACCCACCCCACTCACCCACCCACCCACTCACTCACCCACCCACCCACTCACACACTCACCCACTCACACACTCACTCACTCACCCACCCACTCACTCACCCACTCACTCACCCACCCACCCACTCACCCACCCACTCACACACTCACTCACTCACCCACTCACCCACCCACTCACTCACCCACTCACTCACCCACGCACTCACACACTCACCCCACTCACTCATCCACCCACCACTCACCCACCCACTCACTCACCCACACACCACTCACTCACCACCCACCCACTCACTCCACTCACTCACTCACACACTCACTCACTCACATCACCCACTCACTCACTCATCCACTCACTCACTCACCCACTCACTCACTCACCCAATCACTCACTCATCCACTCACTCACCCACTCACTCACCCACCCACTCACACACTAACCCACTCACACACTCACCCACCCACTCACACACTCACCCACTCACCCACCCACCCACTCACCCACCCACCAACTCACACACTCACCCACTCACTCACTCACCCACCCACTCACACTCACCCACCCACTCACTCACCCTCACTCACCCACCCACTCACTCACACCCACGCACTCACACACTCACCCACTCACTCATCCACCCACTCACTCACCCACCCACTCACTCACCCACACACTCACACACTCACCCCACCCACTCACACCCACTCACTCACTCACACACTCACTCACCCATTCACCCACTCACTCACTCATCCACTCACTCACTCACCCACTCACTCACTCACCCAATCACTCACTCATCCACTCACTCACCCACTCACTCACCCACCCACTCACACACTAACCCACTCACACACTCACCCACCCACTCACACACTCACCCACTCACCCACCCACCACTCACCCACCCACCAACTCACACACTCACCCACTCACTCACTCACCCACCCACTCACACTCACCCACTCACTCACTCACCCACTCACACACTCACCCACCCACTCACTCACCCACTCACTCACCCACTCACACACTCACCCACTCACTCACTCACCCACTCACACACTCACCCACCCCACTCACACACCCACGTACTCATCCACCCACTCACTCATTCACCCACCCACTCATTCACCCACCCACTCACCAACTCACTCACCCACACACTCACTCACCCACCCACTCACACCACCCACTCACCCACCCACTCACTCACCCACTCACTCATCCACCCACTCACTCACCCACTCACCCACCCACTCACTCACCCACTGACCCCCCCACTCACTCATCTACCCACCCACTCACTCACCCACTCACTCACTCCACGCACTCACCCACTCACTCACCCACCCACTCACACACTCACCTACCCACTCACTCACACACTCACCCACCCACACACTCACCCACCCACCCACACACTCACCCACTCACTCACACACTCACCCACCCACCCACTCACCCACACACCCACTCACTCACTCACCCACCCACTCACACACTCACCCACTCACTCACACACTCACCCACCCACCCACTCACCCACTCACTCACACACTCACCCACTCACACACTCACCCACTCACTCACACACTCACCCACCCACCCACTCACCCACCCCACTCACTCATTCACCCACACACTCACCCACCCACTCACCAACCCACCCACTCACTCACACACTCACCACCCACTCACCCACTCACTCACCCACTCACTCATCCACCCACTCACTCATTCACACACTCACCCACCCACCCACCTCACCCACTTCTCACTCACACATTCACCCACCCACTCACTCACCCACTCACTCACTCACCACCCACTCACTCACTCACCCACCCACTCACACACCCACCCACTCACTCACACACTCACCCACCCACTCACCCACTCACTCACACACTCACCCACCCACCCACTCACCCACTCACTCACTCACACACTCACCCACTCACTCACACACTCACCCACTCACTCACACACCCACCCACTCACTCACACACTCACCCACCCACCCACTCACCCACTCACTCACACACTCACACACTCACCCACCCACTCACTCACACACTCACACACTCACCCACCCACTCACACACTCACACACTCACCCCACCCACTCACACACTCACCCACTCACTCACCCACCCACTCACTCACCCACCCACTCACTCACACACCCACTCACCCCCCACTCACTCACCCACCCACTCACTCACCCACCCACCCACTCACACCCACTCACACACTCACCCACTCACACGCTCACTCACTCACCCACCCACTCACACACTCACCTACCCACTCACACACTCACCCACTCACACACTCACTCACTCACCCACTCACTCACCCACCCACCCACTCACCCACCCACCCACTCACTCACCCACTCACTCACTCACACACACTCACTCTACCCACCCACTCACTCACCCACTCACTCACTCACACACTCACTCACCCACTCACCCACTCACTCACTACATCAACTCACTCACCCACTCACTCACTCACCCACTCACTCACTCATCCACTCACTCACTCACCCACTCACTCACTCACCCACCCACTCACACACTCACCCACTCACACACTCACCCACCCACTCACACACTCACCCACTCACCCACCCACCCACTCACCCACCCACCCACTCACTCACCCACCCACCCACACCACCCACTCACACACTCACCCACTCACCCACCCACTCACTCACTCCACTCACTCACCCACGCACTCACACACTCACCCACTCACTCATCCACCCACTCACTCACCCACCCCACTCACTCACACCCACACACTCACTCACTCACCCACCCACTCACCCACTCACTCACTCACACACTCACTCACCCACTCACCCACTCACTCACTCATCCACTCACTCACTCACCCACTCACTCACTCACCCAATCACTCACTCATCCACTCACTCACCCACTCACTCACCCACCCACTCACACACTAACCCACTCACACACTCACCCACCCACTCACACACTCACCCACTCACCCACCCACCCACTCACCCACCCACCAACTCACACACTCACCCACTCACTCACTCACCCACCCACTCACACTCACCCACCCACTCACTCACCCACTCACTCACCCACCCACTCACTCACCCACGCACTCACACACTCACCCACTCACTCATCCACCCACTCACTCACCCACCCACTCACTCACCCACACACTCACTCACTCACCCACCCACTCACCCACTCACTCACTCACACACTCACTCACCCATTCACCCACTCACTCACTCATCCACTCACTCACTCACTCACCCACTCACTCACTCACCCAATCACTCACTCATCCACTCACTCACCCACTCACTCACCCACCCACTCACACACTAACCCACTCACACACTCACCCACCCACTCACACACTCACCCACTCACCCACCCACCCACTCACCCACCCACCAACTCACACACTCACCCACTCACTCACTCACCCACCCACTCACACTCACCCACTCACTCACTCACCCACTCACACACTCACCCACCCACTCACTCACCCACTCACTCACCCACTCACACACTCACCCACTCACTCACTCACCCACTCACACACTCACCCACCCACTCACACACCCACGTACTCATCCACCCACTCACTCATTCACCCACCCACTCATTCACCCACCCACTCACCAACTCACTCACCCACACACTCACTCACCCACCCACTCACCCACCCACTCACCCACCCACTCACTCACCCACTCACTCATCCACCCACTCACTCACCCACTCACCCACCCACTCACTCACCCACTCACCCACCCACTCACTCATCTACCCACCCACTCACTCACCCACTCACTCACTCACGCACTCACCCACTCACTCACCCACCCACTCACACACTCACCTACCCACTCACTCACACACTCACCCACCCACACACTCACCCACCCACCCACACACTCACCCACTCACTCACACACTCACTCACCCACACACCCACTCACTCACTCACCCACCCACTCACACACTCACCCACTCACTCACACACTCACCCACCCACCCACTCACCCACTCACTCACACACTCACCCACTCACACACTCACCCACTCACTCACACACTCACCCACCCACCCACTCACCCACCCACTCACTCATTCACCCACACACTCACCCACCCACTCACCAACCCACCCACTCACTCACACACTCACCCACCCACTTACCCACTCACTCACCCACTCACTCATCCACCCACTCACTCATTCACACACTCACCCACCCACTCACCCACTCACTCACCCACTCACTCATCCACCCACTCACTCATTCACACACTCACCCACCCACCCACTCACCCACTTACTCACTCACACATTCACCCACCCACTCACTCACCCACTCACTCACTCACCACCCACTCACTCACTCACCCACCCACTCACACACCCACCCACTCACTCACACACTCACCCACCCACTCACCCACTCACTCACACACTCACCCACCCACCCACTCACCCACTCACTCACTCACACACTCACCCACTCACTCACACACTCACCCACTCACTCACACACCCACCCACTCACTCACACACTCACCCACCCACCCACTCACCCACTCACTCACACACTCACACACTCACCCACCCACTCACTCACACACTCACACACTCACCCACTCACTCACACACTCACCCACTCACTCACACACCCACCCACTCACTCACCCACTCACTCACCCACTCACTCACCCACTCACTCACTCACCCACTCACACACTCACCCACCCACTCACTCACCCACTCACTCACCCACTCACTCACCCACTCACCCACTCACTCACTCACCCACTCACACACTCACCCACCCACTCACACACCCACTCACTCACCCACCCACTCACACACTCACCCACCCACTCACACACTCACCCACCCACACACTCACCCACCCACACACTCACCCACTCACTCACACACTCACCCACCCACCCACTCACCCACCCACTCACACACTCACCGACTCACTCACACACTCACCCACCCACCCACTCACCCACACACCCACTCACTCACTCACCCACCCACTCACACACTCACCCACTCACTCACACACTCACCCACCCACTCACTCACACACTCACCCACTCACACACTCACCCACTCACTCACACACTCACCCACCCACCCACTCACCCACCCACTCACTCATTCACCCACACACTCACCCACCCACTCACCCACCCACTCACTCACACACCCACTCACCCACTCACTCACCCACTCACTCATCCACCCACTCACTCATTCACACACTCACCCACCCACCCACTCACCCACTCACTCACCCACTCACTCACTCACCACCCACTCACTCACCCACCCACTCACACACTCACCCACTCACTCACTCACCCACTCACTCACCACCCACTCACTCACTCACCCACCCACTCACACACCCACTCACTCACACACTCACCCACCCACTCACCCACTCACTCACTCACACACTCACCCACTCACTCACACACTCACCCACTCACTCACACACTCACCCACTCACACACCCACCCAACCACTCACCCACCCACTCACTCACCCACTCACTCACACACTCACTCACAAACTCACCCACCCACTCACTCACCCACCCACTCACTCACGCACTCATACTCACTCACCCACTCACTCACTCATCCACTCACTCACTCACTCACCCACTCACTCACTCACCCACCCACTCACTCACCCACTCACTCACTCATCCACTCACTCACTCACCCACTCACTCACTCATCCACTCACTCACCCACCCACTCACCCACTCACTCACCCACCCACCCACTCACCCACCCACCCACTCACCCACCCACAAACTCACTCACCCACCCACCCACTAGTACTGTAGTGTTAGTGTGTCACCTAGCCTGGTACTGTACAGTGTCAAGGCACTACGCTGTATTCCACGTAGGAAATAAATTAAATAAATAATGTTTGTCATATTTTTATTGTTGCTTTTATTTTATTTTTTTCTACCCCCGTCACTTCACCGAAAGAGCCGAGAAGAGTAACATTTAACTTCTTTGCTTCTGTCATTTAAATTAAATTGTTAAAATATTTAAATTGTTAAAAAATATTAAAAAATTTGTTACATTTAAAACAAAATTTCCACGACGTTTCGATCGCTACACAAGCCGTCGTAATTTTTTATAATTATTATTTTAATTGTTTCTACCTCCCCGTGACTTCACCGAAAGAACCGTGGACTAAGAATTCCTGCGGTTAATAAAAGTTTAAAAAGTTAAAACTCGACTCCTTTGCAGCCGTCTTCAAGAGAGGGCAAATGCACAGGAAGTGACGACAACATCCTCCACCTTCAACCCCCCCAGAAGCCCCTCCCCCTATAGCTAAGCCACCTCCCCCTAGCGCTAAGCCCCGCCTCATTCAAGCAAGCCCCTCCTCCTTCTCCGCCCAAGCCCCTCCCCCGAACCCCCACTCCCCCCAAGTCCCTCCCACCGTCTTGCAAGCCCCATCATGCCCCCTCACCCGCAGGAAGTGACGTTGACACCCCCTCACCCCCTTCCCCCCTCCTCCGCAGGAAGTGACGTTCACATACCCCACCCCCTCACCCCTCCCCCACTCACCCCTCACCCACAGGAAGTGACGTTATCACCACGCCTCCTTCCCCACCCCTCACCCCTCACCCACAGGAAGTGACGTTACACCCTACCCCTTCACCCCTCGCCCACTCACCTCTCACCCACAAGTAAGCGGCGGCCCCCAACCCCTCCCCCACAGGAAGTGACGTCACGACAACGCCCCCTTCCCCCACCCCTCACCTGCAAAAAGCGGCGGCCCCAACCCCTCCCTCACAGGAAGTGACGTCCCGACAACGCCCCCCTTCCCCACCTTTCACCCACACGTAGTGACTGTCCCAACCCCTCCCCCACAGGAAGTGACGTCCCGACCACGCTCCCCTTCCCCACACCCCCTCACCCACAGGAAGTGGCGGCCCCCACCCATCTCCCCCACAGGAAGTGACGTCCCGACAACGCCTCCCTTCCCCACCTTTCACCCACACGAAGTGACTGCCCCAACCCCTCCCCCACAGGAAGTGACGTCAAAACAACGCCCCCCTCCCCCACACCCCCTCACCCACAGGAAGTGGCGACCCCCCACCCCTCTCCCCCACAGGAAGTGACGTCAAAACAACGCCCCCCTCCCCCACACCCCCTCAACCCACAGGAAGTGGCGACCCCCACCCCTCTCCCGCACAAGAAGTGACGTCCCGACCACGCCCCCCTTCCCTACCTTTCACCCACAGGAAGTGGCGACCCCCACCTCTCTCCCCCACAGGAAGTGACGTCAAAACAACGCCCCCCTCCCCCACACCCCCTCAACCCACAGGAAGTGGCGACCCCCCACCCCTCTCCCGCACAGGAAGTGACGTCAGGACGGCCTTGGCGCGCTCCACGCGGCGCCGTTAGAAATCGCGAAGCGGAATTCTCCTCAGAGGAGCGGCGGCGACGGCGACTCATCAAGAAGCACGCAGAGCGAGGTAATAATAATAATAAAACTTTACTAATTATTACTAATTATACACTATTACTACTTATACACTATGATTACTTATACATAGTACTATTACTTATACATAGTACTAGCTAGATAGATAGTACTAGCTAGATAGATACTACTAGCTAGATAGATAGATACTACTATTACTAGCCTCAAGCACGCAGAGCGAGGTAATAATAATAAAACTTTACTAATTATTACTTATATACTATTACTACTTATACACTATGATTACTTATACATAGTACTATTACTTATACATAGTACTAGCTAGATAGATAGTACTAGCTAGATAGATACTACTAGCTAGCTAGATAGATACTACTATTACTAGCCTCAAGCACGCAGAGCGAGGTAATAATAATAAAACTTTACTAATTATTACTAATTATACACTATTACTACTTATACACTATGATTACTTATACATAGTACTATTACTTATACATAGTACTAGCTAGATAGATAGTACTAGCTAGATAGATACTACTACTAGCTAGATAGATAGATACTACTATTACTAGCCTCAAGCACGCAGAGCGAGGTAATAATAATAAAACTTTACTAATTATTACTTATATACTATTACTACTTATACACTATGATTACTTATACATAGTACTATTACTTATACATAGTACTAGCTAGATAGATAGTACTAGCTAGATAGATAGTACTACTAGCTAGATAGATACTACTATTACTAGCCTCAAGCACGCAGAGCGAGGTAATAATAATAAAACTTTACTAATTATTACTTATATACTATTACTACTTATACACTATGATTACTTATACATAGTACTATTACTTATACATAGTACTAGCTAGATAGATAGTACTAGCTAGATAGATACTACTACTAGCTAGATAGATACTACTATTACTAGCCTCAAGCACGCAGAGCGAGGTAATAATAATAAAACTTTACTAATTATTACTTATATACTATTACTACTTATACACTATGATTACTTATACATAGTACTATTACTTATACATAGTACTAGCTAGATAGATAGTACTAGCTAGATAGATACTACTAGCTAGCTAGATAGATACTACTATTACTAGCCTCAAGCACGCAGAGCGAGGTAATAATAATAAAACTTTACTAATTATTACTTATATACTATTACTACTTATACACTATGATTACTTATACATAGTACTATTACTTATACATAGTACTAGCTAGATAGATAGTACTAGCTAGATAGATACTACTACTAGCTAGATAGATACTACTATTACTAGCCTCAAGCACGCAGAGCGAGGTAATAATAATAAAACTTTACTAATTATTACTAATTATACACTATTACTACTTATACACTATGATTACTTATACATAGTACTATTACTTATACATAGTACTAGCTAGATAGATAGTACTAGCTAGATAGATAGTACTAGCTAGATAGATAGATACTACTATTACTAGCCTCAAGCACGCAGAGCGAGGTAATAATAATAAAACTTTACTAATTATTACTAATTATACACTATTACTACTTATACACTATGATTACTTATACATAGTACTATTACTTATACATAGTACTAGATAGATAGACAGTACTATTAGCCTCAAGAAGCACGCACAGCGAGGTAATAATAATTAAACTTTTACTAATTATTACTTATATACTATTACTTATACAGTATTATTACTACTTATACATAGTACTATTACTTATACATAGTACTAGCTAGATACATAGTACTACTAGCCTCAAGAAGCACGCACAGCGAGGTAATAATAATTAAACTTTACTAATTATTACTTATATACTATTACTTATACAGTATTATTACTACTTATACATAGTACTATTACTTATACATAGTACTAGCTAGATACATAGTACTACTAGCCTCAAGAAGCACGCACAGCGAGGTAATAATAATTATTATCACTTATATACTATTACTTATATACTTATACACTATGATTACTACTTATACATAGTACTATTACTTATACATAGTACTACTAGCTAGCTAGATAGTACTACTAGCTAGATAGTACCACACACAGTGAGGTAATAATAAAACTAATTATTACTAATTATATACTACTTATACACGATTATTACTACTTATACTACCTATACATAGTACTATTACTTATACATAGTACTAGCTAGATAGATAGTACTAGCTAGTAGCCAGCTAGCTAGATAGTACTACTACTACTAGCCTCAAGTACCACGCACAGTGAGGTAATAATAAAACTATTTATTACTAATTATTACTTATATACTACTACTTATACACTATTATTACTTATACATAGTACTAGCTAGATAGATAGTACTAGCTAGATAGTACTACTAGCTACATAGTACTACTATTACTAGCCTCAAGTAGCACACACAGTGAGGTAATAATAAAACTATTTATTACTAATGATTACTTATACTATTATTACTATTACTACTTATACATAGTACTATTACTTATACATAGTACTACTAGATAGATAGTACTACTACTACTAGCCTCAAGTACCACGCACAGTGAGGTAATAATACTACTACTTACTTACTATTATACTACTATTACATAGTACTACTAGCTAGATAGTACTACATACTACTATTATGACTTATATACTACTATTACTACTTATACATAGTACTATTACTACTTATACAGCAGCACGCACAGTGAGGTGATACTACAACTACTTACATACTATTATTACTACTTATACATAGTACTACTAGCTAGCTAGATACTACTACTAGCTAGATACTACTACTACTTACATACTATTGCTACTCACACATACCACTAGCTAGATAGATACTACTACTACTAGCCTCAAGTAGCACGCACAGCGAGGTGATACTACAACTACTACTACTATTATTACTACTTAAACATAGTACTACTAGCTAGATAGATACTACTACTACTAGCCTCAAGTAGCACGCACAGCGAGGTGATACTACAACTTCTTCTACACACAGAGACACACACAGATACACACAGAGACACACACAGATACTCACACAGAGACACAGAGACACACACAGAGACACACACAGAGACTCACAGAGAGACACACAGAGAGACTCACACAGAGAGGCACACAGAGACACACAGAGAGACACACACAGAGACACACAGACTCACACAGAGACTCACAGAGAGACTCACAGAGAGAAACACAGAGACACACACAGAGACTCACACAGAGACGCACACAGAGACGCACACAGAGACTCAGAGAGACACACACACAGAGACACACACAGAGACACACAGAGACTCAGAGAGACACAGAGACACACAGAGAGACTCACACAGACAGAGAGACGCACACAGAGAGACGCACACGGAGAGACGTACACGGAGATACACACAGAGAGACACAGAGACTCACACAGAGACACACACAGAGACACACAGAGACTCACACAGAGAGCCACAGAGACTCACACAGAGACTCAAACAGAGACTCACACAGAGACTCACACAGAGAGACACAGAGAAACACAGAGACACACACAGAGACTCACACAGAGACGCACACAGAGACGCACACAGAGACTCAGAGAGACACACACACAGAGACACACACAGAGACACACAGAGACTCAGAGAGACACAGAGACACACAGAGAGACTCACACAGACAGAGAGACGCACACAGAGAGACGTACACGGAGATACACACAGAGACACACACAGAGAGACACAGAGACTCACACAAAGACACACACAGAGACACACACAGAGACTCACACAGAGAGCCACAGAGACTCACACAGAGACTCAAACAGAGACTCAAACAGAGACTCACACAGAGACTCACACAGAGAGACACAGAGACTCACACAGAGACTCACACAGAGACTCACACAGAGACTCACACAGATACACAACTACCACACAGATAGCTAGATACTAGTACTACTACCATAGATACTAGTACCACTACTCACATAGATACTAGTACTACTACTCACATAGATACTAGTACTACTACTACTCACTAGATACTAGTACTACTACCATAGATACTAGTACTACTACTCACATAGATAGTAGTACTACTACTCACATAGATACTAGTACTACTTCTCACTAGCTAGATACTAGTACTACTACTCACATAGATACTAGTACTACTACTCACATAGATACTAGTACTACTACTCACATAGATACCAGTACTACTACTCACATAGATACTAGTACTACTACTCACTAGCTAGATACTAGTACTACTACTCACTAGTTAGATACTAGTACTACTACTCACATAGATACTAGTACTACTACTCACATAGATACTAGTACTACTACTCATAGATACTAGTACTACTACTCACATAGATACTAGTACTACTACTCACATAGATACTAGTACTACTACTCACCAGCTAGATACTAGTACTACTACTCACTAGATACTAGTACTACTACTCACATAGATACTAGTACTACTACTCACTAGCTAGATACTAGTACTACTACTCACATAGATACTAGTACTACTACTCACATAGATACTAGTACTACTACTCACCAGCTAGATACTAGTACTACTACTCACTAGCTAGATACTAGTACTACTACTACTCACATAGATACTAGTACTACTACTCACATAGATACTAGTACTACTACTCATAGATACTAGTACTACTACTCACTAGATACTAGTACTACTACTCACATAGATACTAGTACTACTACTCACTAGCTAGATACTAGTACTACTACTCACATAGATACTAGTACTACTACTCACTAGCTAGATACTAGTACTATTACCATAGATACTAGTACTACTACTCACATAGATACTAGTACTACTCACTAGATACTAGTACTACTACTCACATAGATACTAGTACTACTACTCACTAGCTAGATAGTACTACTACTCACTAGATACTAGTACTACTACTCACATAGATACTAGTACTACTACTCACATAGACACTAGTACTACTACTCACATAGATACTAGTACTACTACTCACATAGATACTAGTACTACTACTCACATAGATACTAGTACTACTACTCACATAGATACTAGTACTACTACTCACATAGATACTAGTACTACTACTCACTAGCTAGATACTAGTACTACTACTCACATAGATACTAGTACTACTACTCACATAGATACTAGTACTACTACTCACATAGATACTAGTACTACTACTCACTAGATACTAGTACTACTACTCACATAGATACTAGTACTACTCACCAGCTAGATACCAGTACTACTACTCACTAGCTAGATACTAGTACTACTACTCACATAGATACTAGTACTACTACTCGCATAGATACTAGTACTACTACTCACATAGATACTAGTACTACTACTCACATAGATACTAGTACTACTACTCACATAGATACTAGTACTACTACTCACATATATACTACTACTACTCACATAGATACTAGTACAACTACTCACTAGCTAGATACTAGTACTACTACTCACTTGATACTAGTACTACTACTCACATAGATACTAGTACTACTACTCACTAGCTAGATACTAGTACTACTACTCACATAGATACTAGTACTACTACTCACATAGATACTAGTACTACTACTCACTAGCTAGATACTAGTACTACTACTCACATAGATACTAGTACTACTACTCACATAGATACTAGTACTACTACTCACATAGATACTACTACTACTCACATAGATACTAGTACTACTACTCACTAGCTAGATACTAGTACTACTACTCACTAGCTAGATACTAGTACTACTACTCACATAGATACTAGTACTACTACTCACATAGATACTAGTACTACTACTCACATAGATACTACTACTACTACTCACATAGATACTAGTACTACTACTCACTAGCTAGATACTAGTACTACTACTCACATAGATACTAGTACTACTACTCATAGATACTAGTACTACTACTCACATAGATACTAGTACTATTACTCACATAGATACTAGTACTACTACTCACATAGATACTAGTACTACTACTCACTAGCTAGATACTAGTACTACTACTCACATAGATACTAGTACTACTACTCACATAGATACTAGTACTACTACTCACTAGCTAGATACTAGTACTACTACTCACTAGCTAGATACTAGTACTACTACTACTCACATAGATACTAGTACTACTACTCACATAGATACTAGTACTACTACTCATAGATACTAGTACTACTACTCACATAGATACTAGTACTACTACTCACTAGCTAGATACTAGTACAACTACTCACATAGATACTAGTACTACTACTCACATAGATACTAGTACTACTTCTCACTAGCTAGATACTAGTACTACTACTCACATAGATACTAGTACTACTACTCACATAGATACTAGTACTACTACTCACATAGATACCAGTACTACTACTCACATAGATACTAGTACTACTACTCACTAGCTAGATTCTAGTACTACTACTCACTAGTTAGATACTAGTACTACTACTCACATAGATACTAGTACTACTACTCACATAGATACTAGTACTACTACTCACATAGATACTAGTACTACTACTCACATAGATACTAGTACTACTACTCACATAGATACCAGTACTACTACTCACATAGATACTAGTACTACTACTCACTAGCTAGATTCTAGTACTACTACTCACTAGTTAGATACTAGTACTACTACTCACATAGATACTAGTACTACTACTCACATAGATACTAGTACTACTACTCATAGATACTAGTACTACTACTCACATAGATACTAGTACTACTACTCACATAGATACTAGTACTACTACTCACCAGCTAGATACTAGTACTACTACTCACTAGATACTAGTATTACTACTCACATAGATACTAGTACTACTACTCACTAGCTAGATACTAGTACTACTACTCACATAGATACTAGTACTACTACTCACATAGATACTAGTACTACTACTCACCAGCTAGATACTAGTACTACTACTCACTAGCTAGATACTAGTACTACTACTACTCACATAGATACTAGTACTACTACTCACATAGATACTAGTACTACTACTCATAGATACTAGTACTACTACTCACTAGATACTAGTACTACTACTAACATAGATACTAGTACTACTACTCACTAGCTAGATACTAGTACTACTACTCACATAGATACTAGTACTACTACTCACTAGCTAGATACTAGTACTACTACCATAGATACTAGTACTACTACTCACATAGATACTAGTACTACTCACTAGATACTAGTACTACTACTCACATAGATACTAGTACTACTACTCACTAGCTAGATAGTACTACTACTCACTAGATACTAGTACTACTACTCACATAGATACTAGTACTACTACTCACATAGACACTAGTACTACTACTCACATAGATACTAGTACTACTACTCACATAGATACTAGTACTACTACTCACATAGATACTAGTACTACTACTCACATAGATACTAGTACTACTACTCACATAGATACTAGTACTACTACTCACTAGCTAGATACTAGTACTACTACTCACATAGATACTAGTACTACTACTCACATAGATACTAGTACTACTACTCACATAGATACTAGTACTACTACTCACTAGATACTAGTACTACTACTCACATAGATACTAGTACTACTCACCAGCTAGATACCAGTACTACTACTCACTAGCTAGATACTAGTACTACTACTCACATAGATACTAGTACTACTACTCGCATAGATACTAGTACTACTACTCACATAGATACTAGTACTACTACTCACATAGATACTAGTACTACTACTCACATAGATACTAGTACTACTACTCACATATATACTACTACTACTCACATAGATACTAGTACAACTACTCACTAGCTAGATACTAGTACTACTACTCACTTGATACTAGTACTACTACTCACATAGATACTAGTACTACTACTCACTAGCTAGATACTAGTACTACTACTCACATAGATACTAGTACTACTACTCACATAGATACTAGTACTACTACTCACTAGCTAGATACTAGTACTACTACTCACATAGATACTAGTACTACTACTCACATAGATACTAGTACTACTACTCACATAGATACTACTACTACTCACATAGATACTAGTACTACTACTCACTAGCTAGATACTAGTACTACTACTCACTAGCTAGATACTAGTACTACTACTCACATAGATACTAGTACTACTACTCACATAGATACTAGTACTACTACTCACATAGATACTACTACTACTACTCACATAGATACTAGTACTACTACTCACTAGCTAGATACTAGTACTACTACTCACATAGATACTAGTACTACTACTCATAGATACTAGTACTACTACTCACATAGATACTAGTACTATTACTCACATAGATACTAGTACTACTACTCACATAGATACTAGTACTACTACTCACTAGCTAGATACTAGTACTACTACTCACATAGATACTAGTACTACTACTCACATAGATACTAGTACTACTACTCACTAGCTAGATACTAGTACTACTACTCACTAGCTAGATACTAGTACTACTACTACTCACATAGATACTAGTACTACTACTCACATAGATACTAGTACTACTACTCATAGATACTAGTACTACTACTCACATAGATACTAGTACTACTACTCACTAGCTAGATACTAGTACAACTACTCACATAGATACTAGTACTACTACTCACTAGCTAGATACTAGCACTACTACCATAGATACTAGTACTACTACTCACATAGATACTAGTACTACTCACTAGATACTAGTACTACTACTCACATAGATACTAGTACTACTACTCACTAGCTAGATACTAGTACTACTACTCACATAGATACTAGTACTACTACTCACATAGATACTAGTACTACTACTCACATAGATACTAGTACTACTACTCACATAGATACTAGTACTACTACTCACATAGATACTAGTACTACTACTCACTAGCTAGATACTAGTACTACTACTCACATAGATACTAGTACTACTACTCACATAGATACTAGTACTACTACTCACATAGATACTAGTACTACTACTCACATAGATACTAGTACTACTTCTCACATAGATACTAGTACTACTACTCACATAGATACTAGTACTACTACTCACGTAGATACTACTACTACTCACGTAGATACTACTACTACTACTCACATAGATACTAGTACTACTACTCACATAGATACTAGTACTACTACTCACATAGATACTAGTACTACTACTCACATAGATACTAGTACTACTACTCACATAGATACTAGTACTACTACTCACATAGATACTAGTACTACTACTCACATAGATACTAGTACTACTACTCACATAGATACTAGTACTACTTCTCACATAGATACTAGTACTACTCCTAGATACTAGTACTCACCAGCTAGATACTAGTACTACTACTCACTAGATACTAGTACTACTTCTCACATAGATACTAGTACTACTCCTAGATACTAGTACTACTTCTCACATAGATACTAGTACTCACTAGCTAGATACTAGTACTACTACTCACATAGATACTAGTACTCACTAGCTAGATACTAGTACTACTACTCACATAGATACTAGTACTACTCCTAGATACTAGTACTACTTCTCACATAGATACTAGTACTACTACTCACTAGCTAGATACTAGTACTACTTCTCACATAGATACTAGTACTCACTAGCTAGATACTAGTACTACTACTCACATAGATACTAGTACTCACTAGCTAGATACTAGTACTACTACTCGCATAGATACTAGTACTACTCCTAGATACTAGTACTACTACTCGCATATATACTACTACTACTACTCACATAGATACTAGTACAACTACTCACTAGCTAGATACTAGTACTACTACTCACCAGATACTAGTACTACTCACATAGATACTAGTACTACTACTCACTAGCTAGATACTAGTACTACTACTCACATAGATACTAGTACTACTACTCACATAGATACTAGTACTACTACTCACATAGATACTAGTACTACTACTCACTAGTTAGATACTAGTACTACTACTCACATAGATACTAGTACTACTACTCACATAGATACTAGTACTACTACTCACATAGATACTACTACTACTCACATAGATACTAGTACTACTACTCACTAGCTAGATACTAGTACTACTACTCACTAGCTAGATACTAGTACTACTACTCACATAGCTACTAGTACTACTACTCACATAGATACTAGTACTACTACTCACATAGATACTAGTACTACTACTCACTAGCTAGATACTAGTACTACTACTCACTAGATACTAGTACTACTACTCACATAGATACTAGTACTACTACTCACATAGATACCAGTACTACTACTCACATAGATACTAGTACTACTACTCACTAGCTAGATACTAGTACTACTACTCACATAGATACTAGTACTACTACTCATAGATACTAGTACTACTACTCACATAGATACTAGTACTATTACTCACATAGATACTAGTACTACTACTCACATAGATACTAGTACTACTACTCACTAGCTAGATACTAGTACTACGACTCACATAGATACTAGTACTACTACTCACATAGATACTAGTACTACTACTCACCAGCTAGATACTAGTACTACTACTCACATAGATACTAGTACTACTACTCACTAGCTAGATACTAGTACAACTACTCACATAGATACTAGTACTACTACTCACTAGCTAGATACTAGTACTACTACCATAGATACTAGTACTACTACTCACATAGATACTAGTACTACTCACTAGATACAAGTACTACTACTCACATAGATACTAGTACTACTACTCACTAGCTAGATACTAGTACTACTACTCACTAGATACTAGTACTACTACTCACATAGATACTAGTACTACTACTCACATAGATACTAGTACTACTACTCACATAGATACTAGTACTACTACTCACATAGATACTAGTACTACTACTCACTAGCTAGATACTAGTACTACTACTCACATAGATACTAGTACTACTACTCACATAGATACTAGTACTACTACTCACATAGATACTAGTACTACTACTCACATAGATACTAGTACTACTTCTCACATAGATACTAGTACTACTACTCACATAGATACTAGTACTACTACTCACATAGATACTAGTACTACTACTCACGTAGATACTACTACTACTACTCACATAGATACTAGTACTACTACTCACATAGATACTAGTACTACTTCTCACATAGATACTAGTACTACTCCTAGATACTAGTACTCACCAGCTAGATACTAGTACTACTACTCACTAGATACTAGTACTACTTCTCACATAGATACTAGTACTACTCCTAGATACTAGTACTACTTCTCACATAGATACTAGTACTCACTAGCTAGATACTAGTACTACTACTCACATAGATACTAGTACTCACTAGCTAGATACTAGTACTACTACTCACATAGATACTAGTACTACTCCTAGATACTAGTACTACTTCTCACATAGATACTAGTACTACTACTCACTAGCTAGATACTAGTACTACTTCTCACATAGATACTAGTAATACTACTCACATAGATACCAGTACTACTACTCACATAGATACTAGTACTACTACTCACTAGCTAGATACTAGTACTACTACTCACATAGATACTAGTACTACTACTCATAGATACTAGTACTACTACTCACATAGATACTAGTACTATTACTCACATAGATACTAGTACTACTACTCACATAGATACTAGTACTACTACTCACTAGCTAGATACTAGTACTACGACTCACATAGATACTAGTACTACTACTCACATAGATACTAGTACTACTACTCACTAGCTAGATACTAGTACAACTACTCACATAGATACTAGTACTACTACTCACTAGCTAGATACTAGTACTACTACCATAGATACTAGTACTACTACTCACATAGATACTAGTACTACTCACTAGATACAAGTACTACTACTCACATAGATACTAGTACTACTACTCACTAGCTAGATACTAGTACTACTACTCACTAGATACTAGTACTACTACTCACATAGATACTAGTACTACTACTCACATAGATACTAGTACTACTACTCACATAGATACTAGTACTACTACTCACATAGATACTAGTACTACTACTCACATAGATACTAGTACTACTACTCACTAGCTAGATACTAGTACTACTACTCACATAGATACTAGTACTACTACTCACATAGATACTAGTACTACTACTCACATAGATACTAGTACTACTACTCACATAGATACTAGTACTACTTCTCACATAGATACTAGTACTACTACTCACATAGATACTAGTACTACTACTCACATAGATACTAGTACTACTACTCACTAGATACTAGTACTACTACTCACATAGATACTAGTACTACTACTCACATAGATACTAGTACTACTACTCACATAGATACTAGTACTACTACTCACATAGATACTAGTACTACTACTCACATAGATACTAGCACTACTACTCACGTAGATACTACTACTCACATAGATACTAGTACTACTACTCACATAGATACTAGTACTACTACTCACATAGATACTAGTACTACTACTCACATAGATATTAGTACTACTACTCACATAGATACTAGTACTACTACTCACATAGATACTAGTACTACTACTCACATAGATACTAGTACTACTTCTCACATAGATACTAGTACTACTCCTAGATACTAGTACTCACCAGCTAGATACTAGTACTACTACTCACTAGATACTAGTACTACTTCTCACATAGATACTAGTACTACTCCTAGATACTAGTACTACTACTCACATAGATACTAGTACTCACTAGCTAGATACTAGTACTACTACTCACATAGATACTAGTACTCACTAGCTAGATACTAGTACTACTACTCACATAGATACTAGTACTACTCCTAGATACTAGTACTACTTCTCACATAGATACTAGTACTACTACTCACTAGCTAGATACTAGTACTACTTCTCACATAGATACTAGTACTCACTAGCTAGATACTAGTACTACTACTCACATAGATACTAGTACTCACTAGCTAGATACTAGTACTACTACTCACATAGATACTAGTACTACTCCTAGATACTAGTACTACTACTCACTAGATACTAGTACTACTCCTAGATACTAGTACTCACCAGCTAGATACTAGTACTACTACTCACATAGATACTAGTACTACTACTCACATAGACACTAGTACTACTACTCACATAGATACTACTACTACTCACTAGATACTAGTACTACTACTCACTAGATACTAGTACTACTACTCACATAGATACTAGTACTACTACTCACATAGATACTAGTACTACTACTCACATAGATACTAGTACTACTACTCACATAGATACTAGTACTACTACTCACTAGATACTAGTACTACTACTCACATAGATACTAGTACTACTACTCACATAGATACTAGTACTACTACTCACTAGCTAGATACTAGTACTACTACTCACATAGATACTAGTACTACTACTCACATAGATACTAGTACTACTACTCACATAGATACTAGTACTACTACTCACATAGATACTAGTACTACTTCTCACATAGATACTAGTACTTCTACTCACATAGATACTAGTACTACTACTCACATAGATACTAGTACTACTACTCACTAGATACTAGTACTACTACTCACATAGATACTAGTACTACTACTCACATAGATACTAGTACTACTACTCACATAGATACTAGTACTACTACTCACATAGATACTAGTACTACTACTCACATAGATACTAGCACTACTACTCACGTAGATACTACTACTACTCACATAGATACTAGTACTACTACTCACATAGATACTAGTACTACTACTCACTAGCTAGATACTAGTACTACTACTCACATAGATACTAGTACTACTTCTCACATAGATACTAGTACTACTACTCACATAGATACTAGTACTACTACTCACTAGCTAGATACTAGTACTACTACTCACATAGATACTAGTACTACTACTCACATAGATACTAGTACTACTACTCACATAGATACTAGTACTACTACTCACATAGATACTAGTACTACTTCTCACATAGATACTAGTACTTCTACTCACATAGATACTAGTACCACTACTCACATAGATACTAGTACTACTACTCACTAGATACTAGTACTACTACTCACATAGATACTAGTACTACTACTCACATAGATACTAGTACTACTACTCACATAGATACTAGTACTACTACTCACATAGATACTAGTACTACTACTCACATAGATACTAGCACTACTACTCACGTAGATACTACTACTACTCACATAGATACTAGTACTACTACTCACATAGATACTAGTACTACTACTCACATAGATACTAGTACTACTACTCACATAGATACTAGTACTACTACTCACATAGATACTAGTACTACTACTCACATAGATACTAGTACTACTACTCACATAGATACTAGTACTACTTCTCACATAGATACTAGTACTACTCCTAGATACTAGTACTACTACTCACATAGATACTAGTACTCACTAGCTAGATACTAGTACTACTACTCACATAGATACTAGTACTCACTAGCTAGATACTAGTACTACTACTCACATAGATACTAGTACTACTCCTAGATACTAGTACTACTTCTCACATAGATACTAGTACTACTACTCACTAGCTAGATACTAGTACTACTTCTCACATAGATACTAGTACTCACTAGCTAGATACTAGTACTACTACTCACATAGATACTAGTACTCACTAGCTAGATACTAGTACTACTACTCACATAGATACTAGTACTACTCCTAGATACTAGTACTACTACTCACTAGATACTAGTACTACTCCTAGATACTAGTACTCACCAGCTAGATACTAGTACTACTACTCACATAGATACTAGTACTACTACTCACATAGACACTAGTACTACTACTCACATAGATACTACTACTACTCACTAGATACTAGTACTACTACTCACTAGATACTAGTACTACTACTCACATAGATACTAGTACTACTACTCACATAGATACTAGTACTACTACTCACATAGATACTAGTACTACTACTCACATAGATACTAGTACTACTACTCACTAGATACTAGTACTACTCCTAGATACTAGTACTACTACTCACATAGATACTAGTACTACTACTCACATAGATACTAGTACTACTACTCACATAGATACTAGTACTACTACTCACATAGACACTAGTACTACTACTCACATAGATACTAGTACTACTACTCACTAGCTAGATACTAGTACTACTACTCACATAGATACTAGTACTACTACCCACATAGATACTAGTACTACTACTCACTAGATACTAGTACTACTACTCACTAGATACTAGTACTACTCCTAGATACTAGTACTACTACTCACATAGATACTAGTACTACTCCTAGATACTACTACTCACCAGCTAGATACTAGTACTACTACTCACATAGATACTAGTACTACTCCTAGATACTACTACTCACCAGCTAGATAGTGTTTAACACGTGGCAGGCTTTAGCGAGCATTTTAATGCTCATGATGGAGGTGTTTTGTGTGGTGAGATGGCGTTCTGTATCAATGTGTCTCACAACCCCCCAGCATCCGACAAGGCCAATCGGTTATATATATAAAAAAAACGCGTCTCACGTTGACAAAATATTCTACAGCACTTTCGGTAAAGTCACGTCGATTGTAAACATTTGCCAACGGTAAAAGAATGAAAAATAAAAGGAATGAGAATGATTTAAAAAAAAAATAATCAAGTTCATCACGAGTGTATCCATGCAACATTTGAACAATTTCGAAGACGGCTCAACGTGTCGCTGGCAAATTGCATCTTTACAACATTATTATTCTTGGTTCTTTGGGTAAAGTCACCACCACCGCCACGTAGAAGGGAAACAATAAAATAATAAAAATATAAAACAATAAAATTATTATTCTTGGTTCTTTGGGTAAAGTCACCACCACCGCCACGTAGAAGGGAAACAATAAAATAATAAAAATATAAAACAATAAAATTATTATTCTTGGTTCTTTGGGTAAAGTCACCACCACCACGTAGAAGGGAAACAATAAAATAATAAAAATATAAAACAATAAAATTATTATTCTTGGTTCTTTGGGTAAAGTCACCACCACGTTAGAAGGGAAACAATAAAATAATAAAAATATAAAACAATAAAATTATTATTCTTGGTTCTTTCAGTAAAGTCACCACCACCACGTTAGAAGGGAAACAATAAAATAATAAAAATATAAAACAATAAAATTATTATTCTTGGTTCTTTGGGTAAAGTCACCACCACGTAGAAGGGAAACAATAAAATAATAAAAATATAAAACAATAAAATTATTATTCTTGGTTCTTTGGGTAAAGTCACCACCACCACGTAGAAGGGAAACAATAAAGTAATAAAAATATAAAACAATACAATTATTATTCTTGGTTCTTTGGGTGTAAAGTCACCACCACGTAGAAGGGAAACAATAAAATAATAAAAATATAAAACAATAAAATTTTTATTCTTGGTTCTTTGGGTGTAAAGTCACCACCACGTAGAAGGGAAACAATAAAATAATAAAAATATAAAACAATAAAATTATTATTCTTGGTTCTTTGGGTGTAAAGTCACCACCACGTAGAAGGGAAACAATAAAATAATAAAAATATAAAACAATAAAATTATTATTCTTGGTTCTTTCAGTAAAGTCACCACCACCACGTTAGAAGGGAAACAATAAAATAATAAAAATATAAAACAATAAAATTATTATTCTTGGTTCTTTGGGTAAAGTCACCACCACGTAGAAGGGAAACAATAAATAAAAAATATATAAAACTATAAAATTAATATTCTTGGTTCTTTCAGTAAAGTCACCACCACCACGTTAGAAGGGAAACAAAATAATAAAAATATAAAACAATAAAATTATTATTCTTGGTTCTTTGGGTAAAGTCACCACCACCACCACGTAGAAGGGAAATAATAAAATAATAAAAATATAAAACAATAAAATTATTATTCTAGGTTCTTTGGGTAAAGTCACCACCACGTTAATAATAATTTTATTGTTTTATATTTTTATTATTTTATTGTTTCCCTTCTACGTGGTGGTGACTTTACCCCAAAGAACCAAGAATAATAATTTTATTGTTTTATATTTTTATTATTTTATTGTTTCCCTATCTACGTGGTGGTGACTTTGCCCAAAGAACCAAGAATAATAATTTTATTGTTTTACAATAATTTTTTTGTTTTATATTTTTATTATTTTATTGTTTCCCTTCTAACGTGGTGGTGGTGACTTTACCCAAAGAACCAAGAATAATAATTTTATTGTTTTATATTTTTATTATTTTATTGTTTTATATTTTTATTATTTTATTGTTTCCCTTCTACGTGGTGGTGACTTTACCCAAAGAACCAAGAATAATAATTTTATTGTTTTATATTTTTATTATTTTATTGTTTCCCTTCTAACATGGTGGTGGTGGTGGTGACTTTACCCCAAAGAACCAAGAATAATAATTTTAGTGTCATTGCATTCACATTGGCTCCGTTGTTTAGTGTGTGTGTGTTGTTGTTTTTTTATCACCTTGTTTCATCGCGTACGTGCCAAGGGCAGAGATTCGGGTACAAATATCGTACGACCACAACGACAATCGTGTGAACATGAAATCTATTTACTAGCAAGATAATCGAAGGCCGTGGGGACATTTTGAGCCTTCTTGACTATTTGGAGGGTGGGCACAATGTGTGTGTGTGTGTGGTGTGTGTCCCCGATAGTGTAGTAGTGGTTAGCGCTACGCTGCACTATGAACCTGGCGACCCGGGTTCGATTCCCGCTCACGGCCAACACCAGTGACGATTATCTGAACCGGGGGTGGGTGTGTGAGTGGGTGAGTGGGTGGGTGGGTGGGTGTGTGAGTGGGTGGGTGGGTGTGTGAGTGGGTGGGTGGGTGTGTGTGTGTGTGAGTGGGTGGGTGGGTAGGTGGGTGGGTGTAGTGGTTAGCGCTACGCTGTGCTATGAACCTGGCGACCCCGGGGTTCGATTCCCGCTCACGGCCAACACCACCAGTGACGATTATCTGAACCGGTCCCGGGCCTCCCCTAGGTCGACTCAGCCTCAAATGAGTACCTGGTGTAGCGGTGTGTAGTAAACATCGCCACTGGGGAGACAAAGGCGGTCGGGCGTGGTTGCTGTGCCACCCACCCCCTCGTGTACCGTTCCGGCCTTCATAGGTGGTGCTCGCTAACAGCACTTGCCCCTACAGTATGTTACAGGCTACACGGGGGATCTTTGTCGTTTTTGTCCCCTTCTCAAATTTATATTATCATCATTATTACTATCACGTCCTTGATCGCATCAATCGCTTACGCTGTAAATGTTATCGTATTGGACGCGCTTTTGGGGACGGGGACATCGGCTGCGGACTTTTTTTTTAAAAAAAAGGACATCCGGAGGGACGTGGAATTCTCCCAAACGCAGCCAGTCAGCGGTGGCCAGAGAGGGTGCCAGCCAGCCAAACCAAACCAAGGGCATTCAATTGATTTCGGTAGCGGTTTAAGTGTTGCCCGCGGCTAGTGGTTACTTTGCCGTCCAAGGGGCTCCCCTCGTCTTGGTAAAGTCAACCACGTGGAATGAAAAACGAATCGACACACACACACACGCGCGCGCGCTTGCAGTGAAGTCCAAAGTTATCTCTCTCGCTCGCTCTCTCTCTCTCTCTGCGACGTTTCGGCCTTCGGCACGAGCAGCCTTGCTCGGGCTAGGAAGCAGAAACTGTACGGGACGACAGCGCTCCCGGTGAACGCCGCTGGGCGGCTTGCTCAGCGTCTGTTGAAGCCGGGTCGGGTGGGAGCAGGGTTTACGTATCGGCAGAGGAATTTAGCGTTGCTAGTGGCCGTGTTAGAGTGTTGGATTAGCAGGGTGTTCAAGTCGGACGTTAGCGTGTAACGGGGAGATTAGCACGATGTTAGTGTGAGTTATTAGCGTGTAACTGGGAGATTAGCATGATGTTGGTGTGAGGGATTAGTGTGTAACTGGTCACGGAAGTAGCTACGTTAAAGTCAGTGTTTACGTATCGGCAGAGGAATTTAGCGTTGCTAGTGGCCGTGTTAGAGTGTTGGATTAGCAGGGTGTTAAGGTCGTCAGTTAGCGTGTAACTGGGAGATTATCACGATGTTGGTGTGAGGGATTAGCGTGTAACTGGGAGATTAGCACGATGTTAGTGTGAGTTATTAGCGTGTAACTGGGAGATTAGCATGATGTTAATGTGAGTTATTAGCATGTAACTAGGAGATTAGCATGATGTTAGTGTGAGTTATTAGCATGTAACTGGGAGATTAGCACGATGTTAGTGTGAGGGATCAGCATGTAACTGGTCACGGAAGTAGCTACGTTAAAGTCAGAGTTTACATATCAGCAGAGGAATTTAGCGTTGAAGTAGCTGTGTTAATGTGTTGGATTAGCAGAGTGTTAAAGTCATAAATTAGAAATGTAACTAGGAGATTAGCATGATGTTAGTGTGAGTTATTAGCATGTAACTGGGAGATTAGCACGATGTTAGTGTGAGGGATTAGCGTGTACCTGGGAGATTAGCACGATGTTAGTGTGAGTTATTAGCGTGTAACTGGGAGATTAGCATGATGTTAATGTGAGTTATTAGCATGTAACTGGGAGATTAGCATGATGTTATTGTGAGTTATTAGCGTGTAACTGGGAGATTAGCATGATGTTAATGTGAGTTATTAGCATGTAACTGGGAGATTAGCATGATGTTAATGTGAGTTATTAGCATGTAACTGGGAGATTAGCACGATGTTAGTGTGAGGGATTAGCGTGTACCTGGGAGATTAGCACGATGTTAGTGTGAGTTATTAGCGTGTAACTGGGAGATTAGCACGATGTTAGTGTGAGTTATTAGCGTGTAACTGGGAGATTAGCACGATGTTAGTGTGAGTTATTAGCGTGTAACTGGGAGATTAGCACGATGTTAGTGTGAGTTATTAGCATGTAACTGGTCACGGAAGTAGCTACGTTAAAGTCAGAGTTTACGTATCAGCAGAGGAATTTAGCGTTGAAGTGGCCGTGTTAATGTGTTGGATTAGCAGGGTGTTAAAGTCATCAATTAGCGTGTAACTGGGAGATTAGCATGATGTTAATGTGAGTTATTAGCGTGTAACTGGGAGATTAGCACGATGTTAGTGTGAGTTATTAGCGTGTAACTGGGAGATTAGCATGATGTTGGTGTGAGGGATTAGTGTGTAACTGGTCACGGAAGTAGCTATGTTAAAGTCAAAGTTTACATATCAACTGAAGAATTTAGCATTGAAGTAGCCGTGATAAAGTGTTGGATTAGCAGGGTGTTAAAGTCAGAAATTAGCGTGTAACTGGGAGATTAGCATGATGTTAGTGCGAGTTATTAGTGTGTAACTGGTCACGGAATTAGCTACGTTAAAGTCAGTTTACATATCAAACAGGAGAATTTAGCATTGAAATAGCTGTCTTAAAGTGTTGGATTAGCAGGGTGTTAAGGTCAGAAATTAGCATGTAACTGGGAGATTAGCACCATGATGTTAGTGTGAGTGATCAGCATGTAACTGGTCACGGAAGTAGCTACGTTAAAGTCAGAGTTTACGTATCAAACAGGAGAATTTATCATTGAAGTTGCTGTGTTAAAGTGTTGGATTAGCAGGGTGTTAAGGTCAGAAGTTAGCGTGTAACTGGGAGATTAGCATGATGTTAGTGTGAGGGATCAGCATGTAACTGGTCACGGAAGTAGCCAAGGTTAGTGAAGAGAATCGACTGAGATGAATTCAAATGATTTCAATCGCTGTAGCTTTGATCAATAACAAACCGAAGCAGTGCTTGTGTCGATACAGAAAACCAATTTTTGTCTTTTTACCAATATAATCAATGCGATTTTGATGACCCAAAGCTGCTTATAGATCTTGACTTGCTCTATTTGATAATTATTTAAGGAATGTAATTGGGGAACAACTTCCTGCTTTAGTCCTGGTGACTGAGTGGGTGTGTAGGTGAGTGAGTGACCGAGTGAGTGAGTGACGGACTGAGTGACCGAGTGAGTGAGTGACTGAGTGAGTGGCTGAGTGAGTGGCTGAGTGAGTGGCTGAGTGAGTGGCTGAGTGAGTGGCTGAGTGAGTGGCTGAGTGACTGACTGAGTGACTGAGTGAGTGGCTGAGTGAGTGACTGAGTGAGTGGCTGAGTGAGTGGCTGAGTGAGTGGCTGAGTGAGTGGCTGAGTGAGTGGCTGAGTGAGTGGCTGAGTGAGGGGCTGAGTGAGTGGCTGAGTGAGTGAGCGACTGAGTGAGTGACAGCGAGTGACTGGGCGAGTGACTTAGCGAGTGACTGAGCGAGTGACTGGGCGAGTGACTGGGTGAGTGACTGAGTGAGTGACTGAGTGTGTGACTGAGTGTGTGACTGAGTGTGTGACGGCGAGTGACTGGGCGAGTGACTGAGTGAGTGACTGAGTGAGTGAGTGACCGAGTGAGTGAGTGAGTGACTGAGTGAGTGACCGAGTGAGTGACCGAGTGAGTGAGTGAGTGACGGACTGAGTGATTGGCTGAGTGATTGGCTGAGTGATTGGCTGAGTGATTGGCTGAGTGAGTGGCTGAGTGAGTGGCTGAGTGAGTGGCTGAGTGAGTGGCTGAGTTAGTGACTGAGTGAGTGACTGAGTGAGTGACTGAGTGTGTGACAGCGAGTGACTGAGCAAGTGACTAAGTGACTGACTGAGTGAGTGACTGAGCGACTGACTGAGTGAGTGACTGGGTGACTGATTTAGTGACTGATTAAGTCGTTCACAACACACACATTACAATTCCAGGCTGGTCCGTCACACGCTAATACCTCACTATTCTTGGTCCTTTCAGTAAAGTTCCGTAGGTAGAAAATAAAAAATGTAAATTATTAAAATTAAAAGTAAAAACAAATCCACGAAGTTACGGTAAAGTCTCCTAGCTAGAAATTTAAATTAAAAGTAAAATCAAATTAAAAATGAAAGCAAAATAAAAACACGGCGTTGTAATGGCAAAGGCGTGGTTTTATTTTGGCTTTAATTTTTATAATTTTTTAATATTTTAATTTTCCTTATCCACGGTACTTTACCGAAAGAGCCAAGCAATACGAATTTGTGCAGTCAGCAAAGTTTTGAGTCGGCATTTATTACATAACTACACACACAGACACACACAGACACTCATACACAGACACTCATACACACACAACAACAACAACCGCCATTCGCCACTAAGTGGCGGTGACGTCACCACGACGCTTGTGCCAGGCTATGTGCACTTTGAGGCTACCACGTGAAGTGTCGAATGCCCGCTGGCAGGAGGTCACGGGGCAGACCCAGCAGGTGCCACGGGTCGACTGACTGAGATGACTGGCTGATGCACCACCTGTGCCCCCTACTGTGCCAACCTGCTGTGCTTTAGCCACCCGGCGCTCCGCTCGTTGTTGTGAGCGTCGCTCCTCCGCCCTCCATTGATGTTGGAGGGCGACTGCCTCCAACTGCCCAGTAGCGTCCTTCACGAGCCTCCTCCACAGAGGCCGATCTTGACACCGCTGGTACCGGTCATCGGCAAGTCCACTCAGCTCCACGTCCTCCTGTACCACGTCACTCCATCTCTTCTCTAGCCCGTGCCGCGCCCGTTTAGCCCCCTCGATCCGGCCGAACAAAAGCTGTTTCGGCATGCGGTGGCTGGGCATGCGGGCTACATGACCCAGCCAACGCAGCCTTGCCTGCCGGAGGAGCTCACCGATGGGACCTTGCCCAGATCTTTCAAGGATTTGTGAGCTCCTTACACAATCCAGCCTGGTTAAACCCAGGATGGATCGTAGGCAGGCCAGCCTAAATGTTTCTCACCGGCGAAAATGTTCCATTAGGGGGGTCCACGTTTCGCAAGCGTAGAGAAGGGAGGGAATGACCGTGGCCGAGAAGACCTGAAGCTTAGTGCGGAGCGACAGACCAGGTAGCTTCCACACAGCGTTACGCAACCGATGAAAAGATATTGCCGCTCGACTGATTGGGAGTGGAGCCAGACAGATACACACACGCAGACACACACGCAGACACACACACGCAGACACACAGACACACACACAGATACACAGACACAGTCACACACAGACACACACACACAGAGACACACAGACACACACACAGATACACAGACACACGCAGACACAGTCACACAGACACAGTCACACAGACACACAGAGACACACAGACACACACACAGACACACAGCCACACACACAGCCACACACATCGCAGACACACATCGCAGACACAGACACACACAGACAGTCACACAGACACACCACACACAGTCACAAACACACACACAGTCACACAGACACACCACACACAGTCACACAGACACACACACAGACACACCACACACAGACACACACACAGTCACACACACACACACAGACACCTCTGATCTCGAATCGTGATGGGGTTCAACAACAACAACTACTACTACTATGATGATGATGAGGACATCGCCATTCAGCCGCATTATTTAACACCGGGAGGGCATTGTGGATGGCTTCGCCGATGCTGGCAAATGGACAAGAATACGTCAGACGCCATTTCGCCCGAGACTGCCAGTGTAGTGGGTCCACTCTTCAGCTGAAACTCAAACTGGCGGGCTAAAGTGGTGAAACGTTTTCCCCTTGTGTCAGCGTGAATGGCTGTTGTTGTTTCTAACTGATTGGCCGTGTTCGCTTGGCCGAGGGTTTGTTGAGACACGTTTGATAAATAAATAGCCCGGGCGCAAAAATATCCTTAGGAGAATCTACTTAAAAACCTTACACACACACATATAGTAAAATAATATTATTGTGGTGACACGTTTATAAACAAATAGCTTGGAGCTTCTACTTAAAAACCTTACACACACACACACAGTAAAAACTGTAATATTATTGTCGAGACACATTTATAAATAAATAGCCCAGGCGAAAAATATCCTTAGGAGCTTCTACTTATAAAAACCTTACACATATATAGTAAAAACTGTAATATTATTGTCGTGACACGTTTAATAAATAAATAGCCCGGGCGAAAAATATCCTTCGGAGCTTCTGCTTAAAAACCTTACACACACAAATATAGTAAAAATTGTAATATTATTGTCGAGACACGTTTATAAATAAATAGCCCGGGCGCAAAAATATCCTTCGGAGCTTCTACTTAAAAACCTTACACACACACATATATAGGCAAATTCCAAAAACAGTTGAATGTGTGTAAGAAAAAAGCATTTGTGTCTGAATGTAACGTGCTCAGGAGAATAAAAACTGTAATATTAATCAGTGGAACTGTCAAACCCAAACGATGGGCCACGTGATGATGCGTTGTGGCCCCCATCCTGTCAATGTAGGAATAACAGGGCTTGCATTAGCGGTCTCCTGAAGGCCTTTAAGTTGCCAGCAGACCTGAGCGTTGACATTGGCTGGTTGGCCGTGTCACGTGGTGGAGGCTTTGTGACACGTTTATGAATAATAACGCCTTCAAACCCTCCAAAAAGGTTTATTATGAATAGCTAGATACTACTACTACTTACTAGCTAGATACTACTACTACTAGCTAGGTAGATACTACTACTACTAGCTAGCTAGCTAGATACTACTAGCTAGATACTACTACTTACTAGCTAGATACTACTACTACTAGCTAGATACTACTACTACTAGCTAGATACTACTACTACTTACTAGCTAGATACTACTACTTACTAGCTAGATACTACTACTAGCTAGCTAGATACTACTACTTACTAGGTAGATACTACTACTACTAGCTAGATACTACTACTAGGTAGATGCTACTTACTAGCTAGATACTACTACTACTAGGTAGATACTACTACTTACTAGCTAGATACTACTTACTAGCTAGATACTACTACTAGCTAGATACTACTACTAGCTAGATACTACTACTACTAGCTAGATACTACTACTACTAGCTAGATACTACTACAACTTACTAGGTAGATACTACTACTACTAGCTAGATACTACTACTACTAGGTAGATACTACTACTACTAGCTAGATACTACTAGCTAGATACTACTACTTACTAGCTAGATACTACTACTACTTACTAGCTAGATACTACTACTTACTAGCTAGATACTACTACTTACTAGCTAGATACTACTACTAGCTAGATACTACTACTAGGTAGATACTATTACTACTTACTAGCTAGATACTACTACTTACTAGCTAGATACTACTACTAGCTAGATACTACTTACTAGCTAGATACTACTACTAGCTAGCTAGTTACTACTTACTAGCTAGCTAGATACTACTACTAGCTAGATACTACTACTTACTAGCTAGATACTACTACTACTAGCTAGATACTACTACTACTAGCTAGATACTACTACTACTAGCTAGATACTACTACTACTAGCTAGATACTACTACTACTAGCTAGATACTACTACTACTAGCTAGATACTACTACTAGCTAGATACTACTACTACTAGCTAGACACTACTACTACTCACTAGCTAGACACTACTACTACTTACTAGCTAGATACTACTACTTACTAGCTAGATACTACTACTACTCACTAGCTAGACACTACTACTACTTACTAGCTAGATACTACTACTTACTAGCTAGATACTACTACTAGCTAGATACTACTACTAGCTAGATGCTACTACTACTTACTAGGTAGATACTACTACTAGCTAGATACTACTACTAGCTAGATACTACTACTAGCTAGATACTACTACTTACTAGCTAGCTAGATACTACTACTAGCTAGATACTACTACTAGCTAGATACTACTACTACTTACTAGCTAGATACTACTACTAGCTAGATACTACTACTAGCTAGATACTACTACTACTTACTAGCTAGACACTACTACTACTTACTAGCTAGATACTACTACTTACTAGCTAGATACTACTACTAGCTAGATACTACTTACTAGCTAGATACTACTACTTACTAGCTAGATACTACTACTAGCTAGATACTACTACTAGCTAGCTAGTTACTACTAGCTAGCTAGTTACTACTTACTAGCTAGATACTACTACTAGCTAGATACTACTACTACTAGCTAGCTAGATACTACTAGCTAGATACTACTACTTACTTACTAGCTAGATACTACTAGCTAGATACTACTACTTACTTACTAGCTAGATACTACTACTACTAGGTAGATACTACTACTAGGTAGATACTACTACTTACTAGCTAGATACTACTACTACTAGCTAGATACTACTACTACTTACTAGCTAGATACTACTACTACTTACTAGCTAGATACTACTACTTACTAGCTAGATACTACTACTACTAGCTAGATACTACTACTAATAGCTAGATACTACTACTAATAGCTAGATACTACTACTAATAGCTAGATACTACTACTACTAGCTAGATACTACTACTACTTACTAGCTAGATACTACTACTAATAGCTAGATACTACTACTTACTAGCTAGATACTACTACTACTACTTACTAGCTAGATACTACTACTCACTACTAGCTAGATACTACTACTAGCTAGATACTACTACTACTAGCTAGATACTACTACTTAGTAGCGACTCACCCACTCACTCACCCACCCACTCACCCACACACCCACTCACCCACCCACTCACCCACTCACCCACCCACTCACTCACCCACTCACCCACCCACTCACCCACTCACCCACCCACTCACACACCCACCCACTCACCACTCACTCACCCACTCACCCACCCACTCACTCACCCACTCACCCACCCACCCACTCACCCACCCACCCACCCACCCACTCACTCACCCACTCACTCACCCACTCACCCACCCACCCACTCACTCCCTCATCCACTCACTCACCCACTCACCCACCCACCCACTCACTCACTCACTCACCCACTCACCCACACACTCACCCACTCACTCACCCACTCACCCACCCACTCACCCACCCACCCACTCACTCACCCACCCACCCACTCACTCACCCACCCACCCACCCACTCACTCACTCACTCACCCACTCACCCACCCACCCACCCACCCACTCACTCCCTCATCCACTCACTCACCCACTCACCCACCCACTCACCCACTCACTCACTCACTCACCCACTCACCCACACACTCACCCACTCACCCACCCACTCACTCACCCACTCACCCACCCACCCACTCACCCACCCACCCACCCACTCACCCACCCACCGCCTCACTCACCCACTCACTCACTCACCCACCCACTCACCCACCCACTCCCTCATCCACTCACCCACCCACTCCCTCATCCACTCACTCACCCACTCACTCAACCCACTCACTCACCCACCCACCCACCCACTCACCCACTCATCCCCCTCTCTCCCCCCCCCTCCCCAAAGGGTTGTCCACAGAAGCAGCTCAGCATGAAGTACATCCTGGTGACCGGCGGGGTGATCTCTGGGATCGGGAAGGGAATCATCGCAAGCTCTGTAGGAACAATTCTCAAGGCCTGCGGACTGAGAGTCACGGCCATCAAGATAGACCCCTACATCAACATTGATGCTGGGACATTCTCTCCTTATGAGCACGGTGAGTGGTTGGGTGGGTGAGTGGGTGAGTGAGTGAGTGGGTGGGTGGGTGAGTGGGTGAGTGGGTGGGTGAGTGGGTGGGTGGGTGGGTGAGTGGATGGGTGAGTGAGTGGGTGGGTGAGTGGGTGGGTGAGTGGGTGGGTGAGTGGGTGAGTGAGTGTGTGGGCGGGTGGGTGGGTGAGTGGGTGGGTGGGTGGGTGAGTGGGTGGGTGGGTGGGTGAGTGGGTGAGTGGGTGAGTGAGTGGGTGGGTGAGTGGGTGAGTGGGTGAGTGAGTGGGTGGGTGGGTGTGTGGGTGTTTGGGTGGGTGGGTGGGTGAGTGGGTGGGTGGGTGGGTGAGTGGGTGGGTGGGTGGGTGAGTGGGTGAGTGAGTGGGTGGGTGGGTGAGTGGGTGGGTGGGTGAGTGGGTGGGTGGGTGAGTGGGTGGGTGGGTGGGTGGGCGAGCGGGTGGGTGGGCGAGCGGGTGGGTGGGCGGGTGGGTGGGTGGGCGGGTGGGTGGGTGGGCGGGTGAGTGAGTGAGTGGGTGATGTGGGTGGGTGTGTGAGTGGGTGGGTGTGTGTGTGGGTGGGTGTGTGAGTGGGTGGGTGGGTGTGTGAGTGAGTGGGTGGGTGGGTGTGTGAGTGGGTGGGTGGGTGTGTGAGTGGGTGGGTGGGTGAGTGGGTGGGTGGGTGAGTGGGTGGGTGGGTGGGTGGGCGAGCGGGTGGGTGGGCGAGCGGGTGGGTGGGCGAGCGAGTGAGTGGGCGGGTGGGTGGGTGGGCGGGTGAGTGAGTGAGTGGGTGATGTGGGTGGGTGTGTGAGTGGGTGGGTGTGTGTGTGGGTGGGTGTGTGAGTGGGTGGGTGGGTGTGTGAGTGAGTGGGTGGGTGGGTGTGTGAGTGGGTGGGTGGGTGTGTGTGTGGGGAGCGATATTGTAGCGGTTAGCGCTACGCTGCGCTATGAACCTGGCGACCCGGGTTCGATTCCCGCTCACGGCCAACACCAGTGACGATTATCTGAACCGGTCCTGGGCCTCCCCTAGGTCGACTCAGCCTCAAATGAGTACCTGGTGCGGTGGATAAAAACATTGCCACTAGGGAGACAAAGGCGGTCGGGCGTGGTGCTGGCCACCCACCCCCTTGTGTACCGTTCTGGCCTTCATAGGTGCTCGCTAACAGCACTTGCCCCTACAGTCTGTTAAGGCTATACGGGGGATCTTTATCTTTGTGTGAGTGGGTGGGTGTGTGAGTGGGTGGGTGGGTGGGTGTGTGAGTGGGTGGGTGTGTGAGTGAGTGAGTGGGTGAGTGGGTGGGTGGGTGTGTGTGGGTGGGTGGGTGGGTGAGTGAGTGAGTGGGTGGGTGGGTGAGTGGGTGGGTGGGTGTGTGAGTGGGTGGGTGGGTGTGTGAGTGGGTGAGTGAGTGGGTGGGTGGGTGTGTGAGTGGGTGGGTGGGTGTGTGAGTGGGTGGGTGGGTGTGTGGGTGGGTGTGTGAGTGGGTGGGTGGGTGGGTGTGTGGGTGGGTGGGTGGGTGTGTGGGTGGGTGTGTGAGTGAGTGAGTGGGTGGGTGGGTGTGTGGGTGGGTGGGTGTGTGGGTGGGTGGGTGAGTGAGTGAGTGAGTGGGTGGGTGTGTGAGTGGGTGGGTGGGTGTGTGGGTGGGTGGGTGGGTGTGTGAGTGGGTGGGTGGGTGAGTGAGTGGGTGGGTGGGTGTGTGAGTGGGTGGGTGGGTGTGTGAGTGGGTGGGTGTGTGAGTGGGAGGGTGGGTGGGTGAGTGGGTGAGTGGGTGGGTGGGTGTGTGAGTGGGTGGGTGGGTGTGAGTGGGTGGGTGGGTGAGTGAGTGAGTGGGTGGGTGGGTGTGTGAGTGGGTGGGTGTGTGGGTGGGTGGGTGTGTGGGTGGGTGGGTGAGTGAGTGAGTGGGTGGGTGGGTGTGTGAGTGGGTGGGTGTGTGAGTGGGTGGGTGGGAGTGTGAGTGGGTGGGTGGGTGAGTGAGTGGGTGGGTGGGTGGGTGTGTGAGTGGGTGGGTGGGTGTGTGAGTGGGTGGGTGGGTGGGTGTGTGAGTGGGTGTGTGAGTGAGTGGGTGGGTGGGTGGGTGAGTGGGTGGGTGAGTGGGTGGGTGGGTGTGTGAGTGGGTGGGTGGGTGGGTGGGTGTGTGAGTGGGTGGGTGAGTGAGTGGGTGGGTGGGTGAGTGAGTGAGTGGGTGGGTGGGTGGGTGTGTGAGTGGGTGGGTGTGTGAGTGGGTGGGTGGGTGGGTGAGTGGGTGGGTGGGTGGGTGAGTGGGTGGGTGAGTGAGTGAGTGGGTGGGTGTGTGAGTGGGTGGGTGGGTGAGTGAGTGGGTGGGTGGGTGTGTGAGTGGGTGGGTGGGTGGGTGAGTGAGTGAGTGGGTGGGTGGGTGAGTGAGTGGGTGGGTGGGTGTGTGAGTGGGTGGGTGGGTGGCTGAGTGAGTGGGTGGGTGTGTGAGTGGGTGGGTGGGTGTGTGAGTGGGTGGGTGGGTGGGTGGGTGAGTGAGTGAGTGTGTGAGTGGGTGGGTGGGTGGGTGAGTGGGTGAGTGGGTGGGTGGGTGTGTGAGTGGGTGGGTGGGTGGGTGTGTGAGTGGGTGGGTGGGTGAGTGAGTGAGTGGGTGGGTGGGTGTGTGAGTGGGTGGGTGTGTGAGTGGGTGGGTGGGTGTGTGAGTGGGTGGGTGGGTGAGTGAGTGAGTGGGTGGGTGGGTGTGTGAGTGGGTGGGTGTGTGAGTGGGTGGGTGTGTGAGTGGGTGGGTGGGTGTGTGAGTGGGTGGGTGGGTGGGTGAGTGAGTGGGTGGGTGGGTGGGTGAGTGGGTGGGTGGGTGTGTGAGTGAGTGGGTGGGTGGGTGTGTGAGTGTGTGAGTGGGTGGGTGGGTGAGTGGGTGGGTGTGTGAGTGGGTGGGTGTGTGGGTGGGTGTGTGAGTAGGTGGGTGGGTGTGTGAGTAGGTGGGTGGGTGTGTGAGTGAGTGGGTGGGTGAGTGGGTGGGTGGGTGGGTGGGTGTGTGAGTGGGTGGGTGGGTGGGTGTGTGAGTGGGTGGGTGGGTGGGTGTGTGAGTGGGTGGGTGGGTGGGTGTGTGAGTGGGTGAGTGAGTGTAGTGGTTAGCGCTACACTGCGCTACGAACCTGTCGACCCGGGTTCGATTCCCGCTCACGGCCAACACCAGTGACGATTATCTGAACCGGTCCCGGGCCTCCCCTAGGTCGACTCAGCCTCAAATGAGTACCTGGTGCGGTGTGTAAACATTGCCACTAGGGAGACAAAGGCGGTCGGGCGTGGTGCTGGCCACCCACCCCCTCGTGTACCGTTCCGGCCTTCATAGGTGCTCGCTAACAGCACTTGCCCCTACAGTCTGTTAAGGCTATATGGGGGATCTGTGTCTTCATCTTTGTGTGTGTGTGTGTGTGCCTCTGTGTGTGTCTGTCTGTGTGTCTGTCTTGGCCTGGCACAAGCGTCGTGGTGACGTCACCGCCACTTAGTGGCGAATGGCGGTTGTTGTGTCTGTCTTTGTGTATGTGTGTGTCTATGTGTGTGTCTATGTGTGTGTGTGTCTATGTGTGTGACTGTGTGTCTTGTGTGTGTGTCTTGTGTGTGTGTGTGTGTCTGTGTGTGTGTCTATGTGTGTGTGTCTATGTGTGTGTGTATGTCTGTGTGTGTCTATGTGTGTGTCTGTGTGTGTGTCGTGTGTGTGTGTGTCTTGTGTGTGACTGTGTGTGTGTCTATGTGTGTGACTGTGTGTGTGTGTGTGTGACTGTGTGTGTGTGTGTGTCTGTGTGTGTGTCTGTGTGTGTGTGTCTTGTGTGTGTGTGTGTGTGTCTGTGTGTGTCTATGTGTGTGACTGTGTGTGTGTCTGTGTGTGACTGTGTGTGTGTGTCTGTGTGTGTGTGTCTGTGTGTGTGTGTCTGTGTGTGTGTGTCTTGTGTGTGTGTGTGTCTGTGTGTGTCTAGGCTTTTCGTTGTTTCTGGAGGAGCCCCGAGGGTAGAGATTCAATCTCCTGGCTCCGCCAATTGGGGTTTGGCCAGGAGACGTCACAGACGCCTGGCCCCCCGGGGCCTCCGGCACAAGCTTATTAGTTAGATATTTAATTTGTGGTTTAGTGGTAATTGGTGGAGGGGTTACCAGCCCCTCGCACCCGTCCAGAGCCCCCGTTTAGCCCCTGTGGTGGACACAGACGCCATGGGGGGAGGAGCCAATCAGAATTGGACCTCCCCCCACAGCATTGTCCACGACAGAGTTGCCTTGTCCGGCACCGCGAGGAGGTAGGGGGTTGTTTTTGCCGCACAGACTGCCCTACATGACATCATAACAACGGTCTGGACCACTGGACGGGTTCCGCAGGATTGGAAGGATGCCCTGGTGGTCCCCCTCTTTAAGAAGGGGGACCGCACAGACTGTAACAACTACAGGGGCATCTCACTCCTCAGTGTGCCGGGAAAGGTCCTGGCAAGGATTATTCAACATCGCCTTGCCAGGCACGCTGAGGAGAGGCTTGCGGAGCCCCAATGCGGTTTCAGGAAAGGGCGGTCCTGCACAGATGCCATATTTTCTGTCCGTCTGCTACAGCAGAGGTGTAGGGAATTCCAGCAAGACCTACATCTCTGCTTTATTGACCTGGTCAAGGCCTATGATACCATTAGTAGGCCTGGGCTCTGGGTCGTTCTTCGTGCTTTTGGAGTCCCTGACCCTCTGCTCACGATCATTAAGAACCTTCATGATGGTGAGCGGGCCCGGGTAAAACTACGTGGCCGGGAGTCAGAGCCATTCCCTGTTCACCTTGGGGTGCGACAGGGATGTCCTCTGGCTCCCACATTATTTAACATCTATTTTGACCACGTAGTTCGTGAAGCCTTCAATAGCTGTACCGGGGGAATCTTCATATGGTACAGATATAATGGGAGGCTGATCGATGCCCGGGTGCGGTCAAGGGATGGCTCCCTATTGCTCAACCACGTTATGTATGCCGATGATTTGGTAATAGCTGCTCATTCAGAGGAGGAGTTGGAGACGCTGCTGCTGAGACTGGAGCGTGCCACTAAGAGGTGGGGCCTTACCATCAGCCCCACCAAAACTAAGCACCTGCCTGGGTATTTTGTACCATCGGACACTCCACCCCCACAACTCCCAATCGGTGATGGGGCAGTTGTGGAGAGAGTGGAGAGTTTCCCATACCTGGGCAGTGTGCTTATGACCGGCTCCGGTTTAACAGAAGAGGTCTCACTCCGAATCAGTCGAGCGGCAATATCTTTTCATCGGTTGCGTAACGCTGTGTGGAAGCTACCTGGTCTGTCGCTCCGCACTAAGCTTCAGGTCTTCTCGGCCACGGTCATTCCCTCCCTTCTCTACGCTTGCGAAACGTGGACCCCCCTGATGGAACATCTTCGCCGGTTAGAAACATTTAGGCCGGCCTGCCTACGATCCATCCTGGGTTTAACCAGGCTGGATTGTGTGAGGAGCTCACAAATCCTTGAAAGGTCTGGGCAAGGTCCCATCGGTGAGCTCCTCCGGCGGGCAAGGCTGCGATGGCTGGGTCATGTAGCCCGCATGCCCATCCACCGCATGCCGGTTAGCGCTACGCTGTGCTATGAACCTGGCGACCCGGGTTCGATTCCCGCTCACGGCCAACACCAGTGACGATTATCTGAACCGGTCCTGGGCCTCCCCTAGGTCGACTCAGCCTCAAATGAGTACCTGGTGTAGCGGTGTGTAAACATCGCCACTAGGGAGACAAAGGCGGTCGGGCGTGGTGCTGGCCACCCACCCCCTCGTGTACCGTTCCGGCCTTCATAGGTGCTCGCTAACAGCACTTGCCCCTACAGTCTGTTACAGGCTACACGGGGGATCTTTGTGTGTGTGTCTGTGTGTGACTGTGTGTCTATGTGTGACTGTGTGTCTATGTGTGTGACTGTGTGTCTGTGTGTCTGTTTGACTGTGTGTGACTCTGTGTGTGTGTCTATCTGTGTGTGTCTATCTGTGTGTGACTGTGTTGTGTGTGACTGTTTGTGTGTGTCTATCTGTGTGTGTGTCTATCTTTGTGTGTGACTGTTGTGTGTGACTGTGTGTCTATCTGTGTTGTGTGTGTGTGTCTGTGTGTCTATCTGTGTTGTGTGTGTGTGTGTGTGACTGTGTGTGTGTGACTGTGTTGTGTGTGACTGTGTATGTGTCTATCTGTGTTGTGTGTGTCTGTGTGTGACTGTGTCTGTCTGTGTGTGTGTGACTGTGTTGTGTGTGACTGTTTGTGTGTCTATCTGTGTTGTGTGTGTGTGTCTGTGTGTGTCTGTGTGTCTATCTGTGTGTATGTGTGTCTATCTGTGTGTGACTGTGTGTGTGTGACTGTGTGACTGTGTGTCTGTCTGTGTGACTGTGTGTGTGTGTGACTGTGTGTGTGTGTGACTGTGTGACTGTGTGTGTGTGACTGTGTGTGTGTGTGACTGTGTGACTGTGTCTGTCTGTGTGTGTGTGTCTGTGTGTGACTCTGTGTCTGTCTGTGTGTGTGACTGTGTTGTGTGTGACTGTGTGCGTGTCTATCTGTGTGTGTGTGTGTGTCTGTGTGTGACTGTGTGTCTATCTGTGTGTGTGTGACTGTGTTGTGTGTGACTGTTTGTGTGTCTATCTGTGTGTTTGTCTATCTGTGTGTGTGTGTCTCTGTGTGACTGTCTATCTGTGTGTGTGTGACTGTGTGTGACTGTGTCTGTCTGTGTGTGTGTGACTGTGTTGTGTGTGACTGTTTGTGTGTCTATCTGTGTGTGTGTGTGTGTGTGTCTGTGTGTGACTGTGTGTGACTGTGTGTCTATCTGTGTGTGTGTGTCTAGGCGAGGTGTTTGTGCTGGATGATGGTGGTGAGGTGGATCTGGACCTGGGTAACTACGAGCGCTTCCTGGACATCAACTTGTATCGTGACAACAACATCACCACTGGCAAGGTGACCTCGCACGCCACACCACGACATTCCCACAACGTTCCCACAACGTTCGCACAACCTTACCTGACCTAACCCGTGATGATGTTGATGATGATGATGGTGATGATGTTGTTGATGATGGTGATGATGTTGATGATGATGTTGATGATGTTAATGCTGCTGATGATGTTGATGATGATGTTGATGATTATGTAGATGATGTTGATGGTGTTGTTGATGATGATGTTAATGATGATAATGATGATGTTTTTGATGATGATGATGTTGATGATGATGATGTTGATGATGTTGATGATGATGTTGATGATATTGATGTTGATGATGTTAATGCTGATGATGATGTTGATGATGATGTTGATGATTATGTAGATGATGTTGATGGTGTTGTTGATGATGATGTTAATGATGATAATGATGATGATGTTTTTGATGATGTTGATGATGTTGATGATGATGATGATGTTGTTAACGATGATGATGTTGATGATGTTGATGATGATGATGTTGATGATGTTGTTGATGATGATGATGTTGATGATGATGTTGATGATGTTGATGATGATGATGATGTTGTTGTTGATGTTGTTGTTGATGATGTTGATGTTGTTGATGTGTAGGTTTACCAGCAGGTGATAACCAAAGAGCGGAGGGGAGATTACCTGGGAAAAACTGTGCAAGGTGAGTGGTGGTGAGTGGTGAGTGGGTGGTGAGTGAGTGAGTGATTAGTGAGTGAGTGGGTGAGTGAGGTGATGAGTGGTGAGTGGGTGGTGAGTGGGTGAGTGAGGGGTGAGTGGGTTAGTGGTGAGTGGGTGAGTGAGGGGTGAGTGGGTGGTGGTGAGTGAGTGGGTGAGTGGTGAGTGAGTGGTGGTGAGTGGGTGAGTGAGTGGTGAGTGAGTGGTGGTGAGTGGGTGAGTGAGGGGTGAGTGAGTGAGTGGTGAGTGAGTGGTGGTGAGTGAGTGGTGAGTGGGTGGTGGTGAGTGGGTGGTGGTGAGTGGGTGAGTGAGGAGTGGTGAGTGAGTGGTGGTGAGTGGTGAGTGAGTGGTAGTGAGTGAGGGGTGAGTGGTGAGTGGGTGAGTGAGTGAGTGGTGAGTGAGTGGTGAGTGAGTGGTGAGTGGGTGAGTGAGGGGTGAGTGACTGGTGGGTGAGTGGTGAGTGGTGGGTAGTGAGTGGTGAGTGTGTCTGTGTGTGCGTGTCTATCTGTGTGCGTGTCTATCTGTGTGTCTATCTGTGTGTGTCTATCTGTGTGTCTGTGTGTGTGTCTATCTGCGTGTGTGTCCATCTGCGTGTGTGTCTATCTGTGTGTGTCTATCTGTGTGTGTGTCTGTGTGTGTCTGTGTGTTTATCTGTGTGTCTGTGTGTGTCTATCTGCTTGTGTGTCTATCTGTGTGTATCTGTGTGCGTGTCTGTCTGTGTGTGTCTATCTATCTCTGTGTGTGTTTATCTGTGTGTGTGTGTCTATCTGTGTGTATCTATCTGTGTGTGTCTATCTGTATGTGTCTATCTGTGTGTGTCTATCTGTGTGTCTCTATCTGTGTGTGTGTCTATCTGTGTGTGTGTCTATCTGTGTGTGTGTCTATCTGTGTGTCTATCTGTGTGTGTGTCTATCTGTGTGTGTCTATCTGTGTGTGTCTATCTGTGTGTGTCTATCTGTGTGTGTCTATCTGTGTGTGTCTATCTGTGTGTGTGTCTATCTGTGTGTGTGTCTATTTGTGTGTTTCTATCTGTGTGTGTCTATCTGTGTGTGTGTCTATCTGTGTGTGTCTCTCTGTGTGTGTGTCTATCTGTGTGTGTCTATCTGTGTGTGTGTCTATCTGTGTGTGTGTGTGTCTATCTGTGTGTGTGTGTCTATCTGTGTGTGTCTATCTGTGTGTGTCTATCTGTGTGTGTGTCTATCTGTGTGTGTGTCTATCTGTGTGTGTGTCTATCTGTGTGTGTCTATCTGTGTGTGTCTATCTGTGTGTGTGTGTCTATCTGTGTGTGTCTATCTGTGTATGTATCTGTGTGTGTGTGTATCTGTGTGTGTGTGTATCTGTGTGTGTGTCTATCTGTGTGTGTGTCTATCTATGTGTGTGTCTATCTGTGTGTGTGTCTATCTGTGTGTGTGTGTCTATCTGTGTGTGTCTATCTGTGTGTGTGTCTATCTGTGTGTGTGTCTATCTGTGTGTGTGTCTATCTGTGTGTGTCTATCTGTGTGTGTGTCTATCTGTGTGTGTCTATCTGTGTGTGTGTCTATCTGTGTGTGTCTATCTGTGTGTGTGTCTATCTGTGTGTGTGTCTATCTGTGTGTGTGTCTATCTGTGTGTGTGTCTATCTGTGTGTGTCTATCTGTGTGTGTGTGTATCTGTGTGTGTATCTGTGTGTGTGTCTATCTGTGTGTGTGTGTCTATCTGTGTGTGTGTCTATCTGTGTGTGTGTCTATCTGTGTGTGTGTCTATCTTTGTGTGTGTCTATCTGTGTGTGTGTCTATCTTTGTGTGTGTCTATCTGTGTGTGTCTATCTGTGTGTGTGTCTATCTGTGTGTGTCTATCTGTGTGTGTGTCTATCTGTGTGTGTGTCTATCTGTGTGTGTGTCTATCTGTGTGTGTGTCTATCTGTGTGTGTCTATCTGTGTGTGTGTCTATCTGTGTGTGTCTGTGTGTGTCTATCTGTGTGTGTGTGTCTATCTGTGTGTGTGTGTCTATCTGTGTGTCTATCTGTGTGTCTATCTGTGTGTCTATCTGTGTGTCTATCTGTGTGTGTCTATCTGTGTGTGTCTATCTGTGTGTGTGTCTATCTGTGTGTGTGTCTATCTGTGTGTGTCTATCTGTGTGTGTCTATCTGTGTGTGTGTCTATCTGTAGTTGTCCCACACATCACCGACGCTGTCCAGGAGTGGGTGATGTCCCAGTGTGTGTCTGTGTGTGTCTGTGTGTGTCTGTGTGTGTGTGTGTGTAGCTATCTGTGTGTGTCTGTGTGTGTGTGTCTATCTGTGTGTGTCTATCTGTGTGTGTGTCTGTGTGTGTGTCTGTGTTTGTGTCTATCTGTGTGTCTATCTGTGTGTGTGTCTATCTGTGTGTGTGTCTATCTGTAGTTGTCCCACACATCACCGACGCTGTCCAGGAGTGGGTGATGTCCCAGTGTGTGTCTGTGTGTGTCTATCTGTGTATCTATCTGTGTGTGTGTCTGTGTGTGTCTATCTGTGTTTGTGTCTATCTGTGTGTGTGTCTATCTGTGTGTGTGTCTATCTGTGTGTGTGTCTATCTGTGTGTGTGTCTATCTGTGTGAGTCTCTGTGTGTGTCTATCTGTGTAAGTCTCTGTGTGTGTCTATCTGTGTGTGTGTCTATCTGTGTGTGTCTATCTGTGTGTGTGTCTATCTGTGTGTGTGTGTCTATCTGTGTGTGTGTATCTGTGTGTGTGTGTATCTGTGTGTGTGTGTATCTGTGTGTGTGTCTATCTGTGTGTGTGTCTATCTGTGTGTGTGTCTATCTGTGTGTGTGTCTATCTGTAGTTGTCCCACACATCACCGACGCTGTCCAGGAGTGGGTGATGTCCCAGTGTGTGTCTGTGTGTGTCTGTGTGTGTCTGTGTGTGTGTCTATCTGTGTGTGTCTATCTGTGTGTGTGTCTATCTGTAGTTGTCCCACACATCACCGACGCTGTCCAGGAGTGGGTGATGTCCCAGTGTGTGTCTGTGTGTGTCTGTGTGTGTGTCTATCTGTGTGTGTGTCTATCTGTGTGTGTGTGTCTATCTGTAGTTGTCCCACACATCACCGACGCTGTCCAGGAGTGGGTGATGTCCCAGTGTGTCTGTGTGTCTGTGTGTGTGTGTGTAGCTATCTGTGTGTGTCTGTGTGTGTGTGTCTATCTGTGTGTGTCTATCTGTGTGTGTCTATCTGTGTGTGTCTATCTGTGTGTGTATGTCTATCTGTAGTTGTCCCACACATCACCGACGCTGTCCAGGAGTGGGTGATGTCCCAGTGTGTGTCTGTGTGTGTCTGTGTGTCTATCTGTGTGTGTGTGTGTAGCTATCTGTGTGTGTCTGTGTGTGTGTGTCTATCTGTGTGTGTCTATCTGTGTGTGTGTCTGTGTGTGTCTATCTGTGTTTGTGTCTATCTGTGTGTGTGTGTCTATCTGTGTGTGTGTCTATCTGTGTGTGTGTCTATCTGTAGTTGTCCCACACATCACCGACGCTGTCCAGGAGTGGGTGATGTCCCAGTGTGTGTCTGTGTGTGTCTGTGTGTGTGTGTCTATCTGTGTGTGTCTATCTGTGTGTGTGTCTGTGTGTGTCTGTGTGTGTCTGTGTGTGTGTGTCTATCTGTGTGTGTGTCTATCTGTAGTTGTCCCACACATCACCGACGCTGTCCAGGAGTGGGTGATGTCCCAGTGTGTGTCTGTGTGTGTCTGTGTGTGTGTGTCTATCTGTGTGTGTCTATCTGTGTGTGTCTGTGTGTGTCTATCTGTGTGTGTCTATCTGTGTGTGTGTCTATCTGTAGTTGTCCCACACATCACCGACGCTGTCCAGGAGTGGGTGATGTCCCAGTGTGTGTCTGTGTGTGTCTATCTGTGTGTGTCTATCTGTGTGTGTGTCTATCTGTAGTTGTCCCACACATCACCGACGCTGTCCAGGAGTGGGTGATGTCCCAGTGTGTGTCTGTGTGTGTGTTTATCTGTGTGTGTGTCTATCTGTGTGAGTCTCTGTGTGTGTGTCTATCTGTGTGTGTGTCTGTGTGTGTCTATCTGTGTGTGTGTCTATCTGTGTGTGTGTGTCTGTGTGTGTGTCTATCTGTGTGTGTGTCTATCTGTAGTTGTCCCACACATCACCGACGCTGTCCAGGAGTGGGTGATGTCCCAGTGTGTGTCTGTGTGTGTGTTTATCTGTGTGTGTGTCTATCTGTGTGAGTCTCTGTGTGTGTGTCTATCTGTGTGTGTGTCTGTGTGTGTCTATCTGTGTGTGTGTCTATCTGTGTGTGTGTGTCTGTGTGTGTGTCTATCTGTGTGTGTGTCTATCTGTAGTTGTCCCACACATCACCGACGCTGTCCAGGAGTGGGTGATGTCCCAGTGTGTGTCTGTGTGTGTCTATCTGTGTGTGTGTCTGTGTGTGTGTCTGTGTTTGTGTCTATCTGTGTGTCTATCTGTGTGTGTGTCTATCTGTGTGTGTGTCTATCTGTAGTTGTCCCACACATCACCGACGCTGTCCAGGAGTGGGTGATGTCCCAGTGTGTGTCTGTGTGTGTCTATCTGTGTGTGTGTCTGTGTGTGTGTCTGTGTTTGTGTCTATCTGTGTGTCTATCTGTGTGTGTGTCTATCTGTGTGTGTGTCTATCTGTAGTTGTCCCACACATCACCGACGCTGTCCAGGAGTGGGTGATGTCCCAGTGTGTGTCTGTGTGTGTCTATCTGTGTGTCTATCTGTGTGTGTGTCTATCTGTAGTTGTCCCACACATCACCGACGCTGTCCAGGAGTGGGTGATGTCCCAGTGTGTGTCTGTGTGTGTCTGTGTGTGTGTGTGTAGCTATCTGTGTGTGTCTGTGTGTGTGTGTCTATCTGTGTGTGTGTCTATCTGTGTGAGTCTCTGTGTGTGTCTATCTGTGTGTGTCTATCTGTGTGTGTGTCTATCTGTAGTTGTCCCACACATCACCGACGCTGTCCAGGAGTGGGTGATGTCCCAGTGTGTGTCTGTGTGTGTCTATCTGTGTGTGTGTCTATCTGTGTGTGTGTCTATCTGTGTGTGTGTCTATCTGTGTGTGTCTATCTGTAGTTGTCCCACACATCACCGACGCTGTCCAGGAGTGGGTGATGTCCCAGTGTGTGTCTGTGTGTGTCTGTGTGTGTGTGTCTATCTGTGTGTGTGTCTATCTGTGTGAGTCTCTGTGTGTGTCTATCTGTGTGTGTGTCTATCTGTGTGAGTCTCTGTGTGTGTCTATCTGTGTGTGTGTCTATCTGTGTGTGTCTATCTGTGTGTGTCTATCTGTAGTTGTCCCACACATCACCGACGCTGTCCAGGAGTGGGTGATGTCCCAGTGTGTGTCTGTGTGTGTCTGTGTGTGTGTGTCTATCTGTGTGTGTGTCTATCTGTGTGAGTCTCTGTGTGTGTGTCTATCTGTGTGTGTGTCTATCTGTGTGAGTCTCTGTGTGTGTCTATCTGTGTGTGTGTCTATCTGTGTGTGTCTATCTGTGTGTGTCTATCTGTAGTTGTCCCACACATCACCGACGCTGTCCAGGAGTGGGTGATGTCCCAGTGTGTGTCTGTGTGTGTCTGTGTGTGTGTGTATCTGTGTGTGTCTATCTGTGTGTGTGTCTATCTGTGTGAGTCTCTGTGTGTGTCTCTGTGTGTCTCTCTGTGTGTGTGTCTATCTGTGTGTGTGTCTATCTGTAGTTGTCCCACACATCACCGACGCTGTCCAGGAGTGGGTGATGTCCCAGTGTGTGTCTGTGTGTGTCTGTGTGTGTCTGTGTGTGTGTCTATCTGTGTGTGTGTCTATCTGTGTGTGTCTATTTGTGTGTGTGTCTATCTGTGTGTGTGTCTATCTGTGTGTGTGTCTATCTGTAGTTGTCCCACACATCACCGACGCTGTCCAGGAGTGGGTGATGTCCCAGTGTGTGTCTGTGTGTGTCTGTGTGTGTGTGTATCTGTGTGTGTCTATCTGTGTGTGTGTCTATCTGTGTGAGTCTCTGTGTGTGTCTATCTGTGTAAGTCTCTGTGTGTGTCTATCTGTGTGTGTGTCTATCTGTGTGTGTCTATCTGTGTGTATGTCTATCTGTAGTTGTCCCACACATCACCGACGCTGTCCAGGAGTGGGTGATGTCCCAGTGTGTGTCTGTGTGTGTCTGTGTGTGTGTGTCTATCTGTGTGTGTCTATCTGTGTGTGTGTCTGTGTGTGTCTGTGTGTGTCTGTGTGTGTGTGTGTGTCTATCTGTGTGTGTGTCTATCTGTGTGTGTGTCTATCTGTAGTTGTCCCACACATCACCGACGCTGTCCAGGAGTGGGTGATGTCCCAGTGTGTGTCTGTGTGTGTCTATCTGTGTGTGTGTCTATCTGTGTGTGTCTATCTGTGTTTGTGTCTGTGTGTGTGTGTTTATCTGTGTGTCTATCTGTGTGTGTCTATCTGTAGTTGTCCCACACATCACCGACGCTGTCCAGGAGTGGGTGATGTCCCAGTGTGTGTCTGTGTGTGTCTGTGTGTGTGTCTATCTGTGTGTGTCTGTGTGTGTCTATCTGTGTGTGTGTCTATCTGTGTGTGTGTCTATCTGTGTGTGTGTCTATCTGTGTGAGTCTCTGTGTGTGTCTATCTGTGTAAGTCTCTGTGTGTGTCTATCTGTGCGTGTCTATCTGTGTGTGTCTATCTGTAGTTGTCCCACACATCACCGACGCTGTCCAGGAGTGGGTGATGTCCCAGTGTGTGTCTGTGTGTGTGTCTATCTGTGTGTGTCTATCTGTGTGTGTCTATCTGTAGTTGT